>NW_016107347.1:3953155-3973805 GCF_001604975.1 Cebus imitator | reverse complement strand
AAAAAAAAAAGAAGAGAGAGAAAGGAAGGGGAAAATAAAAAGTAAATGTAAGCATTAAGAAATCATCTTAGGATCTCCTGGGAATTGTGAAAGCCTGAGAAAATTTTATAAGGAAACGCAATTAGAACACCTAAGATACGCCAAGGCACAGAGCCTGGCTCCTTCCATAGAAGGGTCATCAGCTACTTAAGAAAGGTAAACTAAGCCTAAAATCTAAGGAAAATAAAAGAAATTTCCTGAACGAGGAGGGTGGCCTCTGAAGGGCAAGCAATCTTGGGTAAAGCACAAGTTTAGCAAATCTTGATTATCTTGGTGAATATTTTCTCATGAATGTTCATTTTTATTGTGTTGTCAACATTCAATTGTGCATGCAAATGGAAGAAAAGGCAGAGAAAAGACAGCCCAAAGTGGTGATTGAGCAAAACCATATTATCTGGCTTTCACCTGCATCATATTATTCTTTTTTTGCGAAGCATTTTCTTTCCTCATTATTTATTTTTGCTTGGGCTAATTTTAAAATGAGATTTTATTCCCTTGATACCACAGTCAGTGTTGGCCTGGAATGAAAAACACACCCCTGATAATCCACAGAGAATGTAATCCACAACATTAATAACTGGCGGCTGAAAGCATTTGCCTATTCCATTTTCATCTTTTATTCCTAAAGGAAAATAAGAATGTAAATATGCCACTTTATAGAAGATCTGAGTCTTTAAAGGGTTGGCTACAAAAAAATATTTTTTGATTAACAAAATTAGATTTTGCCATGAATGTCCATCTCAAAACTAAAGTTGTATACCATGTAAAAAGTTTCTTCTTGGAGATAATAGGAGCCATATTTTTAAAATAATATAGCTCTAAATGAAATTGCCTTTGCAAAATTATGACAGTAAGAGAAACCTGACATAGTTAACTCCATCTTGCTTCTAACCTCCAAGTTGTCCTTGGTCATTACTGGGTGTAGGCCAAACTAACTTTGGGAGAAATATAGTTTATAATTTAACCTTAAAACAAGGATGATAATAGCCCTTCCCAAAACTAAATAGCCTTTGTAAAACTAATGAAAGCCTACAAGATTAGGATTATGAGAGGGGCCTGAATGCTGCTAAGAGTAGGCATAAATAATAACTAGCCATTGTTCCAGAGGTCACAAGATTTGTAACTTCACCAATTACTCCTGTAAATAATATCACTGTTGTAGAACCTATAATTGGCCTTTTGAAATGCTTTTCAGACTTTTGCATTGCTGATAAGGGCTGACCCTACCTAGACCCCCAACTCATCTCTCAACTGGTCCTGTGGCCCCCACCCAGAGACTGACTCAGCACATGAGGATCTCTTTCCACACTATGATTTCACACCCAACCAAGCAGCATTCCTCATCCCCTAGTCTTCGGCCCACCAAACTATCCTTCAGAATCCCTAAGCTCTGAGCTTTCAGGAAGACTGATTTGAGGAGTAAATTCAATTCCTCCTCATGGGCTGGCCTCACATCAATTAAACTCTTTCTCTACTCCAATGCTGTGGTCTCAATGCATTGATTTTGTCTGTGCAGTGGGCAGGAAGAATCCATTGGAAAATCACATAAAGGTACATTTAAAGTTGAAAAAATGATCAAGGCTAATTATTGGATGACTTCCATCAGAGGTTTTCATTACGCTGTCCACAGTCGCCACAAGAGACAAACTTGCCAGGGTTGGGACAGACTCCTTAGGCACAACAAGGACTCCCCCAGCCCATGCTCCTAGCACGGGTTGCTAGTTTCAGGGAACTTAAAAACAAATTTTGTTCTGTAGTTTTTGCTGCCATTTTTGTATAAGGTCACATCATACAAGTAAATGGTACTCCTGTCTGTTATCATCAATGAGTTATATATACATTTGAAAGAGGCAACTTACTCTTTTTATTTAACTTAAATTTAGATGTATCAATTTATTCTATAACCATTCATTGTGAGACACTAAATAAAGGCTGTAATGGATTTAAAAAATGTTTGTGTCCAGCTGTATGTGAGGGAGTGGAGAATATGATCTGCCAGATTTGGGGCTTGGATATTTATCCAGAGGGTGGTGCAGAGGCTTTAGAGGTGGAAAACAGAGAAGGTGTGAGCAGATAACTCAGAAACAGGCATACCTCAGATATTGCAGGTTCAGCTACAGATCATCGCAATGAAGTGAATATCACAATAAAGCAAGTCACACAAATTTTCTGGTTTCCCAGTGCATACAAAAGTTCTATTTACATTATACTGAAGTCTGTTAAGTGTGCAATAGCATTATGTCTTTAAAAAAAAGTGTACGTGCCTTAATTTAAAAGTACTTTATTGCTTAAAAGCGTTAATTATCTAAGCCTTCAGCGAGTCATAATTGTTTTGCTGGTGGAGAGTCTTGCCTCGGTGTTGATGGCTGCTGACTGATCGGGTGGTGTTTGCTGAAGGTTGGAGTGGCTACAGCAATTTCTTCAAATAAGACGATGAAGTTTGCTCCATCAATCGACTCTTCTTTTCATGAAGGATTTCTCTATAGCATGCAGTGCTGTTTGATAGCATTTGCCCATAGTAGAACTTTTTTCAAAATTGAAGTCAATTCTGTCAAACTCTGCCAGTGCTTTATCAAGTAAGTTTAAGCGATATTCTAAATTCTTTGTTGTCATGTCACCAATGTTCACAGCATCTTTACCAGGAGACAATTCCATCTGAAGAAACCACTTTCTTTGCTCATGCATAAGAAGCAGCTCCTCCTCCATTCAAGTTTTATCATGATAAATAAATACGATATCAATTTAGCATGGATATCATCAATGGGAAGTAACTGCAGATGTGGTGGAAAAGCAAAAGCAGTAGCATTAGAAGTGGAGCCTGAAGAGAGGACTGAATTGCTCAGTTAGTTCTGCTGAAGCTATTAGCATTGAGTCCTCCAGCTATAGAAGTCCTACATGGCATCTTCTTCCAATGCAAGACTATTTCATCTACTTTGAAAAACTGTGGAGTAGTGTAGCTGCCTTGATCAATACTCTAACCTAAATCTCCTGGATAACTTGTTGCCACTTCTGTGTCAACACTTGCTGTTTCATCTTGGGTTTCTTTGTTTTGGAGATGGTTTTTTTCTTAAACTTCATGAATCAACAACATCTGCTACCTTACAACTTTTCTTCTGCATCTTCCTCACCTCTCAGCCTTCATAGAATTGAAGAGATTTGGGCCTTGCTGTGAATTAGGCTTTGGCTTAAGGGAATGTTGTGGTTGATTTGATCTTCTATCCAGACCATTAAAACTTTCTCTGTATCAGCACTAAGGCTGTTTCACTTTCTTACCATTCGCATTTTATTTTAATTTTCTTCAAGAATTTCAAAAACTGCTCCTTCAAGAACATTTTCTTTGCATTCGCGACTGGGTTAACTATTTGGTGCATGAGGCCTAGCTTGTGGCCTATCTCAGCTTTCAACATGCCTTCCTCACTAAGTTTAATCATTTCTAGCTTTCAATTTAAAGAAATGTGTGATGCTTCCGTTCACTTGAACACTTAGAGCCCATTGTAGAGTTATTAAATAGCCTAATTTCAATATTGTTGTGTCTCAGGAAATAGGGAGACCTGAGGAGACAGAAAAAGACATGAAATGGCTGGTTGGTCGAGCAGTCAGATCACATACAACATTTACCGATTAAGTTTACTGTCTCATGTGGGGACGGTTTATGGCATTCTAAAACAATTACAATAGTGACATCAAAGATCACTAATCCCAGATCACTATAACCAATATAATAATAATGAAAACTTTGAAATATTGTGAGAATTAACAAAATGAGACAGAGGCAGCAAGTGAGCACATGCTATTGGAAAAATGGAGCTGATAAATGTGTTTGACACAGATTGCCATAAACCTTCGATTTGTTAAAACAAAAAAAAAAGGACTGTCTGTGAAGCACAAAAAAGTGAGGCACGAAAGAGTGAGATATGCCTGTATTTGCAATTACAGTTGACCCTTGAACAACAGGAATTTAAACTGCGCAGGTCCACTTATACTTGGATTTTCATCCACCTCTGCCACCTCTGAGACAAAACCAACCCCCTTTTTCTCTTCTTCCTCAGCCTGCTCAACCTAAAGACAGCAAGGATAAAGATGTTTATGATGATCCACTTCTACTTAATGAATAGTAAATATATTTTCTCTTCCTTATGATTTTCGTAATGATATTTTCTTCTCTCTAGCTTACTTTAAGAATACAGTATATTTTAAGAATACATTATATAATACCTGTAACATGTAAAATATGTTTAACTGACTACTTGTTATTTATAACACTATGGTCAACAGTAGGATATTAATACTTTAAGTTTGGGGTAGTCAAAGTTATATGTAAATTTTCAACTGTACAGCTTGCGGAGGCGGAAGGGGGGTTCCCTAACCCCTGGGTTGTTCCACAATCAACTATACATTTTTTTTTTTTTTTTTTGAGACGGAGTTTTGCTCTTGTTACCCAGGCTGGAGTGCAATGGCGCGATCTCGGCTCACTGCAACCTCCGCCTCCTGGGTTCAGGCAATTCTCCTGCCTCAGCCTCCTGAGTAGCTGGGATTACAGGCACGCGCCACCATGCCCAGCTAATTTTTTGTAGTTTTAGTAGAGACGGGGTTTCACCGTGTTGACCAGGATGGTCTCGATCTCTTGACCTCGTGATCCACCTGCCTCGGCCTCCCAAAGTGCTGGGATTACAGGCGTGAGCCACCGCGCCCGGCCCAACTATACATTCTTTAGTTTAACCAAATTCTTTCTCACTAAATGAATTAGTGGTATCGAGAGATTCCTGCAGACACAGCAGACTAAAGCAAAAACAGAATGACAGAGCCAACATTCTACTTTTAGCCGGAGTTCTTTTTCAGCCATGTTACGAGGTTAAAGCAAAGATGATATAATAAACAGTAACAAAAAGTCAGCCAAAAAAATTAAAGCTTATCAAGAGTTTTTGAAATATAGCTTTGTATCATTAACTATGGGATATGTACTATATGGTGTGTATTAGGTTTTCATGAAGAGAGGTATCTTTTTGGCCATGTCTGCCATGAAAATTTAGTGGAAAAATAAACTGGGCTTAGAATCACAACTTTGAATTACTGTATTGTAAAACATTAAACTAAATTTGATTTTAAAAAATAAAGTGTATCCAACTACATTACTCTCACTAAAAATTTTATTGTGAATTCCAGTTCTAAAAGAGTACAAAACGTTTTCATATCATTAATTAAAAAAAATAATTTTAGCAATGTTAATTTTATCTTTCTTATTTTTCCAGTTGCTATGCTACAGAACAAATCATCCCAAAACTTAGTGGCGTAGAACAGCAACAATATTGATTTTGCTCACGATTTTGCAAGCTGGGCAAAGCTCTCAGGGATAGCTTGTCTCTCCTCCATGTGGTGTTACTTTGGTTGGCTTGAAGGCTGGGAGCTAATGCTGACTATCAGCTCCTTTCCATGTAAGCCATCTTTTCATATGTGGGTTCAGGGCTCCCAAGGCACGTGTCCCAAGAGAAAAAGCTAGGCAGAAGCACTATCTTCTTTTATCATCTAGTCTAGTTACCAGCATAGTTATAAAGTTCTGCCAGGTTCAAGGGGAAGGAACATAGCCTTTCAGTCAGGTAGTGTCAATGTCACACTGCAAGATGAAAAGCCAGGAACAGATTATGTTGATATGGCCATCTTTGAAAAATGCAATTTTACAAAATTATCGTTTGCATTATCATATAACATTTTGTGTTTTACCCAACGTATCACTACATCTTCACATTTTATACATAACTAAATATGTATATGTTTATAACATTGTCAGAATCTTTATAGATTGGAGTGCATAATCAGAATTGTTTGAAAACGATTCTCATTTAGGAAATTTAAAGAAATTAAAATACAATGTATCTTTGCATAGCATAGAAGATGCTAAAATATTTTTTCATCTTTCCTCATTGGCCTTTAGACTAACAGAGGGGTCAGTACCTTGTAAAGTAGTGTTTCATTAGGACTCTTCACCATAATTAATCTCTCTTTTCCCTATATTCTAATAGCAGATTATGCCTTTGGTACCACATTTCTCACACTACGTTTTGCACTGAAGTTATGTACATATATATTATATAAGATAAAGTCTTATTCAGCTCTGTGTGCTCAGCAGTTTATAGAATGCTTTTAACATAGTAGGTGCCCCAAAAAATATTGAGTAGAATGGACTGGCCAAAGTTTTGGGGTCTTTACTCCAGCGGTGGAAGTTGGTGGTGGAAGAGCTGATTTACTTAGGAGAAGAGAGAGAAAGGAATGTTCCATGGCAGACTATTTTCCAGACCACAGCTCTCCCTAGTGTGTACTATACCTCTTCCAAGCCAACTCTGAGAGCCATAATAGTCAGTGGGTAGAGGAAGATGAGTAGGTCCTTAATCCAAAGGATTGTAAATATCTACTGCCCTCCTTTGTCACAGATGCTGATGTTTCTGGTCCCATGATCATGGTGTAGAGGAAATAGCTCCAGATTGGCAGCCATGACATTTGTCACTGATTAGGGGTAACCTTTTGGCAGTTAACTTTTGGTTTCTCCATCTGTGAAGGAGTGGATTTGTATTAATAAATTCTTAGGTGCCCTGCAGCTTGAAAATGTTCTGATTCCCAAAACCGCTGTGATGCGGTTCTATATGACTAGCTATGAAGGTGAAGCAAGGTTGGTGATCCCAATTTATGATCTGAATATGGCACTGTCTTCTGGGCCTATGATTTAAAGAAAACTATTGAAAAAATATATTATTATTCTTATATACCCAATGCCTAGAATAGTACCTAGCTCAAGATAAATGTTCAAAATATTTATTGAGTGTGATATAATAAAGAGTACATTTTTTTTTGCCCATGGTTCCTGACTCAAAGTTTGAGAAGCTCTTGGTGTTTTCTGAGTAATAAGAGTAACTTTTGTTTCCATAGGAGCCCCTTTTGATCATATCTGAGTTTATGCTAATGTGGTAACTCATGGTAAAACCTTAGATAGTTTTAAGGAGAGGTTGGCCATGACAGAAACACCAAGCACGTAATGAGAATGCTGGAATTTTCGGCCTTACCTCCTGAGCTCCAAAGAGGGCTGAGGAGCTAGAGATTGAGGTCAATCACTTGGCCAATCATTTAATCAATGACACCTATGTAATGAGACACTATATAAAAGCTCTGAACACCATAGTTCAGGGGAGCTTCCCTGTTGGTGAAGAGGTCGATGTGCTAGGAGGCTGACACACCCAGAGAGGGCAAGGAAGCTCCAAGCCTTTCTCTCAGACCTTGCTTTATGTTTCTCTTTCATTTGGGTGTTCCCCAATTGTATTCTTTATTTAAAAAAAAAAAAAAAAAAAAAACCTTAAATTTAGTGTTCTTTCAGTGAATTCTGTGACTCATTTTAGTAAATGACGAGAATGGGGTCATGGGAACTCCTAAATTTGTAGCTAACTCAGACAGAATTGCAGGTATCCAAGGTCACTATTTTCAGCTGATGTCAGAGTCAGGGCAGTCTTATCGGGGGCCTTGCCCTCTAACTTGTGGCATCTAATGTTAACTACGAGGAGTTAGTGTCAAAATCAAATAACTTTGCCCTTAACTTGCAGAGTCTACTCTAACTGTGGGGACTTAGTGTCGAATTGAATTCTAAGATATCCACTTGATATTGGAGAATTGGCATTAAGAAGTAGTAAGTATTTTCACAGGTCATAATAAATCACATTAATGAGTACCCATTCTATGCCAGGCACTGGTCTGGCTGCTTGATATGTGTCACCTCATCTAATCCTCACAAAAAAAAATGAGGTAGATGTCATTATCATCCTCATTTGACGTGTAGGAAAGTGAGGCATAGAGGGGGTAATTTCAGTGTCACACAGCTGACAAAACTGGATTTAAACCCATATCCTAAACCACTACCCACACACAATCCTACTACTCAGCCCTGTCTTCTTGATCCTCAGGGAGCTGAAGCAACACTGAAAGAATCAGACTTGAAAATTCTGGGCATACTGATGGCAAATGTGCAGAAATATGGAAGAGATTGCTTCTGAGACACTCCATAAAACAGGCTGTGATGTGGTCACCAGGTTCCTGAGAATTGAAATATGCCACATGCCTCATCTCCACTCAGATATTAAGTGTGAAATACCTCAGACCTTATTAATCAGAGCCATCACTGGAATCAATATTCATTAAACAGCCATGTGCATGAACAAAAGCTAATCACAAAGAAGACATCAATGCTACTCCCATGTTGGCTCTGCCCAAAAGGAAAGATAACACTAATGGAGACAAACCTTCCTTTCTGAAGAGGATGGCTAGAAGAAGGTCTCACTTATCTGAATGGATTGGAGGCACTCCACAGCTGCCCCTATGCCCTCCTCATATCTCTTCATATGTAAAGTATTTTCTATTTGAAGGACAGAGCAAGACTAGATTAATGGCAGGTCTAGTGACCCCTATCTGTAAAGGGCCTTAACCTCTCATAAAAATACTTAATAGAGTTCTTTCCCTTTAATTGCATGCCACAATCTTTGGGGGCCCATCCGTCTCTATGGATGCTCCAGGCACTAGCCTCCCTTTGTAATGTGGTTCTGCCTGACTGTGGAATCAGCTGATGAGGCCAGGGGTCCCAAGGCAATACACCATCTGGCCAAGGTCATGGGTGGCAGATTACCAATTAGGAAGCATGGCAGGGAGGATGTTGTGTGGCTGGGGGCCAGGAATAGATGGTGGATCAGCCATTAGTAAGGGAACCGGTATAGGTGTTGCAGCAGATTAATACACAAATCTTTGCTCTCAGGGGATCCTGCATGAAATCTTAGATTTGGTCACTAAGAGCTTTCAGAGGTAGAAAATGGAGCAACTTTATTATAACATGAGCATGCACTTAGAGCACTGTTTCTCAAACTTTAACGTGCATGTGAATCACCTAGAGATCTTGTTAAAATGGCTTTGGATTCAGTGGGTCTGAAGTGGGCCTGAGATTTTCCATTTATAATAACCCAGGAGATGTCAATGCTGCTGGGTTATGAACCACTTTTAGATGCAAGGGCTTAGAACACATCCCACCTGGCTCCCTGCTTCGCTCTTGAAGGTCTCACCTGTTGGAACCTGGTTTCTATAGCCCTGCCTTCCACTCCAATTCCATAGATTAAATGAGGTCCCTCCGGTATGCTAATGTATGTTAATCAAGAATAAGAAAGGCCAGATATCTTTTCCTCTCTTTTGTTTTTAACTTATTTTTTAATTGCACCAGTAAGACATGAATATATCTGGAGTATTTTGGCTAACCCAAACATCATATCATCTAACCTGTGAATTCTTTCTTATCTATCTTTAACATGAAGACTCTAAAAATCCACCCACGCAATACCATTATTATTCTTAACAAAGCTAATAATAATTCCTTTATGTTGTTTAATATCTAGTCTATATTCAATTTTAAATGATTGTCCCAAAATTGTCTTTTTATAGTTGATTTGTTCGAATCAAGATCTAAATCACAGCTACACATTGCATTTGATTGATTTGGCTCTTAAATCTCTTTTAATCTCTAACAGTTTCTCTTATTTATTTATTTCTTTTGTTATTTGATTCAATTTATTTGTTGAAAAAACTTAAGTTTTTTGCCCTGTAGAATTTCTCTCATTCTGAATTTGCCTGATTGTATCCACATGGTGTCATTTAACCTGTTCCTTTATTCCCTGTATTTCCTGTAAATGAGTAGTTAAATTCAGAGACAACTAGATTCTGTATCTTTTTTTTTACAGTAATACTCTAAATGGTGCTGTGTGCTGTGTGCCTCCATCACATTGCAGGGAACATTATGACTACTTGTTTCACTTTTAGAGATACTGGAATTGATCTTTGGCTTCTGATGCAGTTTAGCTGAACCATCCATTATAAAGTCTTCCATCAACGTTTCACTTAGTGGTTTTAGATGTCATGGATAACCTTTGTTTGCACTCTTGAAAGTGTTTATCTGGCATGCTGTGCTTCCCTAGTACAACAGTTTATTTTTCAGTTTTCTCTGTGTCCCCCTCAAGGCAGGGTCACGTCTCTTCCAGTCTTCAGCACCTAACCCGATATCTGGCATATAGTTGGTATTTGATAATTATTGAATGAATGAATTCTGCCTCTGACATCTCCTGAAACCAGTGGATGCATGCCATAAATTGGTTCTTAGGTTACATATGTCTAGGGCATTTCAGGGGCTTTTAAAGCCCTGCTAATATCAAAGGCATTCCTTCTAGAAATCCTGCCACCCTGTTGAGCTCAGCGTGGGCCTCAGACACAAGGAAGTATTTTAGCCATGACAGGGTTTCCCAAGTCCATGGTGCCACAAAGGAGATAAGGAGAGAATAGGAAGAGTTACTTTTATAGAGCCTTTTCCAGATGTTGAATTAAGAAAACGCATCCCAGGGTCAGATACCTGCTCACAGGCAGAGACTCACTGAGAACACAGATAAGCACATGCTTTGGGAATGAAGAAAAGAGATACTCCAGGTAACAATGTTTTGTATGACAGTTGGCTGACTTGAATCCTGATGTCTCATTTCAGAGTAGAGGGGGTCACTGAGGCTTGCACTGAACTTTGTCCTCTTTTCCAGGAAGACTTTGAATCTAACTAGGGCTTTGAAAGCCCCTTATGTGGAACTGTTCCTCTAGTGGGGTAGTAGAAGGCCTCTGAACTTCTTTAGTACGTTAGTGACAGGAGAGAAAGCGGTGGTTGCTGGAATAGCCTAGCCAAGATCTCAGCTTTTGGAAACTGAAGGCTTAAGCACAGCATGCCCAGTAGGGGGAGCCCTTATCAATGACGATACCTGTGGGATGTTGGAATGAACAGGAAATGCGAGAAGTGTTTGCTGAGGTCCTGAAGACGCCCTTAAAACAAATATGCAAGATTGAAAGGAAACTACTAAAATTAGGTTCCAAATTCTAGCAACTTCGTTCTCTTCCCTATTATTCCTATTGCCAATGTGAGTCTACACACTGATGCCCAAGCCTAAACTGTAAAACAGTGGTTCTTACCTGTAGACAATTTTGCTCCCAACTACCCCCATCCCCCAACCCTCCAACCCTCATTCTCAGAACACATTGATCAGTGTCTGGAAACATTGTTGCTGATCAGACAACTGCACAACAAAGAATTATCTGGCCCAAAATGTCAATACTGCTGAGGCTAATAAATCCTGCCTTAAAACAATCTTTTGTTCCTTTGTAAGTTATAATGATTATCTCCAACTCTTAGTTTCTCATCATTCTTCTGTCTTTCATCTCATTTCCTAAAATCACACTCTCAAGTTTCTTGAACTCTTCATTCAGAGTTATCCTGTAAACAGTTCTGTTACATCCTTCAAAATCACATGTCCCAGATGTATTTCTCTCACAAGTCTCCATCCCACCATCCCCCATCCTAAGTACCCTCTCTTTCTTTCTTCCTTCTTTTTGTCCTTCCACCCTCCCTCCCTTTCTTTCTTTCTTCCTTCCTTCCTCCTTTTCTTTCTTTCTTTCCCTCAGGTTGTTTTTTTAAACTCTGCTTGTCATACCTCACATTATTTTTTGAAAGAGAAAACAGAAATATGGAGACCAACTAATGAAACAAATGAAAATATCTATGGCTAAAAGTGTTTATTCTCTGTGAATACTCCTTATATTCCCTATTTCAGAATTAGGGAATATAATTCCTTAATTGGGTCCCTAGGTCCAATTAACTAGGGCATTTTGGGGGCCACCTGCATTAGAAATTAAGAGATTCGTACTTGACAGAGATGTCTAAGAGGTTTTAACTTTGCTGAATTTGAAAATGGAAAGCTATGGCATCTTTGTCATGGCTTTCCATTTTCAAATTCAGCAAAGTTAAAACCTCTTAAATATTTGGATGAAGGTTGTAGAAAAACCAAGTGATAGAGTTAGACAGTTACTGGAACCCTCAAACCCTAGCTCTTTCCCCACAAAATAAAGGGGTTGTCTCAGGATCTCTTCCAAATTCGGAGTCAGGGCCCCCTCTCAAGGGGCTGAACTGAAAGATTCTTTCTGAAAGTAATCAGAAAACCTGCATGCTCAGCATCAAGACAAGTGGGTTGAATACAGGAAAAGGTTTAGTAGGTTTGCCACGTCCCTCATGCCTTTTCCTAGCAGTGTTATGGTCTACTTAAGTCATCATCATCACCATGGGTAAAGGCTAATGCTTTATCTTCTAATTCCCAATCTTCAAAATAATTTTTGAAGTACCATAGAATGTAAACAATTTCCTCAAGTGTAGATAGAAGAGAAATGACATATATATGTGAGGAAGGCTGGGATAGGAATAAAAAGGAAAGGAGAGAACTTCTGAAATAGCAAAACCTGATCTCAGGTCCTTGAGTGCCCAGGGAGACAGATCCACATCACCCACAGAAGGCTGGCAAGCTTAGCCTTACTGGTCAATGAGATTCATAATAGTAATGTCACATGGTGAGCTCCCTATCTTTCATATTTCTTTCCTGTCACCTCTTAGAACTGTATACCATCTAAATTTTCTGCTTTCTCAGTCTGTGGATATAAACGCAATTATATTACTATCAATTGACTGAAGTTTCTATCTTTGCTCCCACCTGTGTCCACCTCCCTCGACTCTTCGAGTTTTCCCATCTCCACCCCAATAGTTTTGATAGTCACCAAAGAGGGGCCCTGCATATACTCAAAAAACAGTCTGCCCACTCTGATCACTACTTGCCATCTGTCACTTTT
Source organism: Cebus imitator (assembly GCF_001604975.1). Taxonomy (NCBI): domain Eukaryota; kingdom Metazoa; phylum Chordata; class Mammalia; order Primates; family Cebidae; genus Cebus; species Cebus imitator. The sequence goes on along the minus strand of NW_016107347.1, from coordinate 3,961,052 downwards.
TTCTTCTTGTCCTCCCCCTCTAACTGACCTCTGCTGAACAGGGAGCCTCTGAAAGGAATGGCAGTATTGCCACTTTAGATGATGCACTCCTCCCTGCCCCCAGGAAGCCATGATTCATTCCACATGCTCCCAGTAACCACCAGTTTTAAAATGCCAGAGCTGTGCTGAATTTCATGGCAGAGTGGGGAAGTATCTTTTCCTCATCTCCATAAATTTGCAACTGCCCCTCAAAGATTTGCTCAGAGTTGAATAAAGACTTTCAAAAAAAACCGTGCTTGCTTCTGATGCAGCTAACTGGCCAAGAAAACACACACACACACACACACACACACACACACACAAAGGGGGAGATAGAAAGGTTCATATAAACAAGCAGCAGCAGAGCCTAAATCTCTTTTTAGAAAATAAATATTTTGCCCCAGATAAGTAGGATCTTCAGAGACACAGCTCTGCCTAAAACCTAGATAATGTTTTTTCTGTTTTTTACATTTCTCTTCTTCCAGGTAAGGGGTGTCAAATATCTCACTTTCCAATTATGGACCATACTTTCTACTTACATATCTAAATTTTGTTGTATATTCACCTCCGCCTCTTACAAGATATGAAACGCCTCACAAGTTTGAACTCATAGTTTTAAAAAGCTATGTACTCTTCCCATGAAAGCCTCCAAACTTTTTTTTTTTTTTTTTTTTTGAGACAGAGTTTTGCTCTTGTTGCCCAGGCTGGAATGCAATGGGGCGATCTCGGCTCACCGCAACCTCTGCCTCCTGGGTTCAAGCAATTCCCCTGCCTCAGCCTAGCGAGTAGCTGGGACTACAGGCATGCACCACCACACCCAGCTAATTTTTGTACTTTTAGTAGAGATGGGGTTTCACCATGTTGACCAGGATGGTCTCGAGCTCTTGACCTCATGATCCACCTGCTTCAGCCTCCCAAAGTGCTGGGATTACAGGCGTGAGCCACCGCGCCTAGCCCAAAATCCTCCAAACTATGAAGGCAGAGCTTCAGATTCAAGTTTCTTTTGGTTTCTCTTCACTCCAGCATGTGATCTGGAAATTATTTCTTCCTAGAGATGGTAGTGGAAGGGGAGATGGTAGTAGAAGGCATACTTCCTTCTCTATATCATTACCTTAAAATCACTGCTTTTTCTTCTTCAGGATCCCAGTCAGACATGGAATGTTAGATCTTAAGGGGACCTCACCAGCTTGTGGTGAATATAGAAAACTGCTTGACTCAACCTCCATCCTCTCACCTCCTAGTATGTTTCCTGTACCGCGAGTGCTGAAAAGTTCAACATTTCATTTCTCAAGCTTTCCCTGCAAGCAAGGTCTTACATACAACGTAGGTTCTGACACTTACGTACACAGGCAAGATTTGAACAGCGGAAGCAAGGCTGAGGCTGCCTTCCTATCTCATTTGCTGTTGTTGGTAAGCGAGGTTGAGGACACAGGGCATGTCCTGCGGTGGTGTCCGTCCCTGGCTTCCTGACATCAAGAGGTGGTGGAGGCAGCAGAGGATGTGGATTCTTGGGTAGCAGGCATGGTGGTGTGTCTTTGAACTCAGCAGTTTTAGTGGTGGCTTTCTGGAGGCCATCCCAGAATCCCCTCCTCCATCCCTTTCAATCACTTTGCATTACTTCATTTTCTGTATTGCATTTCTGTGTGCTTATAATAACCAAATTTTTGTATTCTGCATAGAATTCTGCCTCTACAAGGTCATAAACAATGAAGAAATTCCTATCTTGCTTGCCACTGACCTAGGTGCAGAACCGAGGGTCCCGAGAGTAGTGAAGAGTGGGAGAATGAAGGGAAAAGCCAAGCCAGGATGTGGCAGGGCCAAGGGAGGGGGTGTGCAGTTACTCTTGGTTATGGGGAGACCTTGGAGAGACTTTCCAAATATATGCAAGGATGTCTTCAGGTTAGCTGAAATGTAAAATGTTCATAGTGCCCGGGCTTGTCATTAAAAACAAGAATGAGCTTGGACTACATGGTGAGCAGAAATATCTGTTATTCTAAGTCCTCGTCTGGATACAGTGTAGAGGAGGTCTGTCTCGTGTTTTATAAACAAGCTGACAAAGTGATAGAAGTAAGGTGTAAGATTGTGCACAAAAACTTATATTTGCATAAAATCAAACCTCAGGTTTTCTGGCTGTGGATTATACCCATTGCTGAGAAGTTTAATTTACCAGTTGTATCACAGCATGTTATTCAAATAACCTATCAGTTGCTGGCATAGCAAGGTACTGCATTTCTAAGGCACACTGTAGATTCTAGTAACTCTTCTTCAGGGTAACTTCAGCTTTAGGGTATCTGAACATTGTCTACAGTTCTGAGCCCAATTTGGACACAACTATCTGGAAAATAAATAAGCTGGAGGGTTGAAGGGAGGACAATTCGACTTTTTGGAAAGGCTGAAAATTAAAAGGTGAAGTGCTGTGTTGGATAAAAGGTCAAAAAGAAAGCAAGACCCCCAAGGCCACTTGGAGAAGAGCGGAGTGGCCTTGGACCCTGGATAAGCTGGCAAACATCCTCCCAGTGTTTTCTGCGAGTGTTCATTTATGCCCATCTGTTCTGTGCAATACACAAGTGCCCCACTTATGTTGTTTGCACAGAATGTACTCTGTGGTGAAACGCCAGGTTCTGGCTGCATGCTTTCCCAACAGTCCCTTCTTCTGTCACTCCAGAGTTGAGTGTGTGTCAGGGGCCCCCAAGCACTCAGGCTTCATTGACGATTCATTAGAGAGATTCACAGGACTCAGAAAAGCTGTTGTACTGATGGTTACAGGTTATTTCAGCAAAAGGATGTAGATTAAAATCAGCAAAGGGAAAAGACACATGGGGCAAAGTCCAGGAAAAACCAGGTGCAAGCTTCCAGGTGTCCCCTCCCAACAGAGTTGCACAGGATGTGTTTAATTCTCTCAGCCTCAGTGTGTGATAACACATATAAAGCGTTGCCAACCATAGAAGCTCAGAGTTTTTATTGGGGATCTGTCATGTAGGCATACTGTACCTGTGTGACCGGTTTCAGCTACTCAGACTCCAGGACTCCTAGACCAAAGGCAAGTGTTTGCCACAAATCACATTATTAGCATGATATAATCCAACTGGTAACATGTGACCCAAGGTCTCAAGCAAACAAAATGCCCCTTATCAGGCAGAATATTCCAGGGACTCAGAGCTCATCTCCCAGAAACTGGCCAATGGCCCATTGTGGAAATCAGGCCTTTCTTGGGAATGTATAGGGTTTGAGCAACTCAGACCTCCTGAGCCAGCAAGAAGAGGAAGTTTGGAGGGGGAGGGATACTTTCTGGTCAGTGGCCACAGGACTGAAGCCTTGCTGCCTAGAGACTCAGCGCCCCACAATAGCAGTGTCATGGTAACCACGCATGTTTGGTCAGACCATCATTGCTGGGCATAAGGGTTGATAGTTCTGGGCTGTTTGGACACAACTATCTGGCAAAAGAAATAAGCTTGAGGGTTGAGGGGTCCCCCAGCGGGGTTCCGACTCTCAGCAGCTATGATAGATAACTATGGTATCTATGTTATCTGTGTTATTCATAGATACCTATGGTAGCTGCTGAGAGTAGGAAACCTGCTGGAGGGCCCCTCCAAGGATGAGTCATCCTCAGGGGGACCTCAGCCCTTTGTCCCCACCCAGGATCACTCCCAAGTGCTGCCCATTTCGCCCTTAAACATTTCTCAGACCTGCCCCTCCCCTGATCCTCGGCCACCATTCCCCAGTCCAGATCAATGTCATCCCTCACTCATTCCATTGCAGCAGGCTCTTCCCCGGCCTCTTGGCCCACTGTCCTCCCACTACAGCCAGAGTGAGCTTCATTGAAACTAAGTCTGCCCTTCAGTGGCTCCCCATGGCCAGCAGAATAAAATCCAAGCTCCATGAATTTGAATGGAACATTCTCTTGACCCTGCTCCAGCTAATCCAAATTGCTTGTAGTTCTCAGTATAGAGCTCGTTGTTTCTGTTTTTTCTTTGCACCAAGTGCCAGTCATAATTCCAAAAGATGCAATCTCAAATGCCAAAATCCCACATGTTGAAATCCCCAAAAACTAAAGTTACAAAAATACAACTCTGGGAAAAGTAATTTTAAAGTTAGTTTAAAGATACCTTATTCGAGAAACATAAAAAATGACAGAACATTCATAGGCTACTTTATGCAATAAAATAGATAAAAGTCATACACTGACAGGCACATAGTGATGAGCAGGCAACTGTATTCATAAAGAAATAGGTCTAAAAGGGAAATGTAATATGAATATCACTGTAGTTGGTAATCGTGTACACCCAGCCTTATAACTGCAGTCATCTGAAATACTGTGATGAACAACCTAAGTCTTTTGATGAAATGAATAAAAAAAAACACAGTGGGTCACCAACTTATCATATGCAGTTGCTCAAAGAGTTGAGATCTCAAGAAATTTTATCTTTCACAAATGCAGGTACACAAAAATGACATCTTTTCATTTGTTGAGGAGGTTTCTGTGGTTTTTGATGTCCAAGGCAGTAGAAGAAAAGTCTGTTCCAGCTCTCAGAGATCAATAGCCTTCTGTATTTGTTCTCTCCAGGACCCTAGTCTATTGGATGGTATCTGCCAACATTGGGGAAAGATCTTCCCCAGCTAATCTACTCAGTCTCAGGCACTAATCTCCTCTGGCAACACCTTCACAAACGCACCCGAAATAATGCTTTACCAGAGTTCTAGGTATTCTTTCATCCAGTCAAGGTGACACTTAAAATGAAGTCCACAAGTTTACCCCTTGTCAGCCTGGCACTTACACACCTCCTTAAACCATCCTTCATTTCCAGTAAAGACAATAACAAGGCAATAGTTCCACCTAAAATGACATGTCTATACTGTGATTGTAATTTTGGGGATTTTTAGACTTCAGGGATTTAGGCCTTTTGAGATTTCAGTATTCAGGATTATGGCATTTTGGATCACGTCTTTCAGGATTATGATCCAAATCCCTTTCCACCAGTCCTACTGTCTGGAGCATTACTGTCTTCCTACTTCCTCACCTTAGCCTAGCCACCCTCTACTCCTGGACTGAGCTCAGGTACCACCTCAGAAAGTCTTCTCCAGCTCCCTCCTTAGCCCCACAATCCCCCTTAGCTGCTTTCCCTCTCTGTTTATTATAATTTTCTGTTCACTTGCCTGCTTTCACTTCTAGAATATTCTCCTTGAGGACAGACATGGTGTCTTATTAGTTTTTTTTTAATCCCAAATACAGTGCCTGCACATAGTAGGTGCTCAGCAATTGCTTAGTGTATGAATAAATGAATGGGTAAATTAATAAATGCATTAGTAGACATGAGAATGAATCCAATTTGAGCCAGACTTGTCTTGCCTGCTTTTTAAGAAGTCTGTCTTCCTCTTAGGCAGTTTCTTGCACCATCATAAGCATAGACTCTGGGTGTGTATCTCAATTCTGCTGCTTAGTAGCTATGTGAGCCCAGGCTATTACCTAATCTGTCTGAATCTTGGTTACCTTAGAGTTCAGCAGGGACCATAATCATGAGGTTATTGTTAATATTCAATGAGATGAGGTCTATGAAGCACCTAGTGCAGTGCCTGCCACATGGTTAGTACATCATATAAGGAAGTGCTTTTATTGCCCCTCATTGATTTGCTTCTACATCTTGTTGGGTCTCCTACCTGGACCAACTGGAAAAGCCTTTATTGCTATAATCTCCTGAATCTTCAAGTCTCGTATTCAGTGGATAGCAAAATGCCCCTTTCTCCCAAGACAGGGATTTTGGTGGAAGGCAGGGGAGCTAAGGTCCTAAGACTAGGGTTTGCTGGCCTTGTTGGCTTGGAGTCTTTCCTTCTAGATCTCCTAATCACTTGCTTCCCTTGAGCCCAGAAGCTAACTGGCTACCAGGTCCTCTGGTTCTGCCACCTCAGATTTCTAACTCCAGTTCTCACTGTCATTGCTAGTAAACTCTACAATTTAGGGACTAGGGACTAAATCACTGAGATCATGGCATCTCCAACTATCTCATCCCTAACCATTCATTCTGCTTCTAGTCCATTCTCAAACTACTGTCCAAGTCCACCAGCCTCATGGGATGATTATAAAGACTAGGTGAATGCCTGTGAAATGTTTAGCATGATGCCTAAAACATAGTGAGTACTCAATAAATGGTCACTATTGTCAGATCTGATACTATTTCTCTGCTTAGAAGCTTCCACTGGTCCACGACTATCTATGGAATAAAGTTCAAATTCCAGAGCACAGCATTGAGGGCTCTTGATGATCAGAACTCCACCTACACTGAACTTTCCCAGCTCTGTCCCTGTCTTACATTGTTCTTACTTGGAATGCCTTTTTCCCACCTTGCCTGTTGAAACCTGCCCACAGAGGCCCAGTGTCAATACCATTTCCATGAAGCATTTCTTGATTCTTTTAGTTGTAATTAATCATGTTTTCTCTTGGGATCCCATAGAGTTTAATTTATATTTCCACCCTACCTCTTTTTGTCCTTTTTGTATATTAACTCTGCTATTGAACTTCTTATCCCTCATGCAAGTAGAGAATAAATTCATGGTGCAAATAAATGTTGGCTGAATTGTTGAATACAGACATCTTGGCAATCAGCAATAGAAAATATGTGGGTGGGACAGACCAAGCCTGCAAAATAGAGCTGCCAGAAAGGCTGTTGGAGTAGACTTAGAGAGAGTGTGTAAGGCTAGTGGGCCAAGGAGAAGCTCATCAGAATCAGCGTGATCAAGCCTAAGTTTCTAAGGGCTGGAGATGTCTGGTAGTCAGCAGTCTTGCAAATGTCTGCTTTCCAAAGAGAACGTGGACTTTATTTGAACGGAAACTGACCTAAGATTAACTGGCACCACCTCTTTATGGGTCATATTGTCTCAGGAACACAGGAAAAGAAAGGCAGTTCATGCTTGTGCTTGTGCCCTCGTCTCACAAATAGATAACAGACTGAGCACAGGCTCCAACTCTTGGCATTATCTCACATCAGGTGAAAAAGAGGGTTGGAGAGGGGCAAGACCCCTATGCACCCAGAAACTTAGCATGGCAGGGAATGGGATTCTTCTGCAGGTGGTTCTGAGGATAGTCTGGTCTTTTGGCCTGTGAAGGGCAAGGGAGGGTAGAACTTGTGGCAAAGGCAAACTTGTCCCCCAACTTGTATTCTGTCATAATTTTTTCTCAGACACAAAATTCTCTAGTTTTCCATCATTGCTGCTGGCCTTTTCCCTCCCTTTTCTTGTTACTTTTTTTCTCCTCTTTTTCTTCTCCTTCTTTCCTATATCTGGGTCACATTAGGTCATCTTATCCTTAGCAACTCTTCCAATGCCCAGATTTTACATCCTCTTAGTTCCAAGCTAATGTTTACAACCATGATTCATTTTCCCCGAATAAACATGCAGTAATTCTCAATGACAAATATCAGGAAAGTCAAGTAGGGTGGGGTGTTTTTCAAAGCACAGCATTCCAGAATGAAAGCTTTGGCACCTTGTGCTAACTGCCTCCACACTCACCATCATGGGTGGAATAGAAATAGGAAGGTGTGCCATTTCAGTAGTTTGGTTTTGAGTAATCTCAAAGAAAGTAGCACTCCATGTAGCCTTTGGTGAACACTTTCCTGGAAAGAAAGCTAGTACCTAAGATACTCCATGAGGGCCAGGGGTGAGAGGCTAGGAGATATGAGGGTGCTTATCATATTGCGATTTTTCTTTATTCATGGGAAAGGCTGTCCTGCTCTGTCCAGCTCTTTTTGCTTTTATTTCATGATCACCATAATCACCAAGCACTCTTCAAATTACAATTCACTTGTAGGCTCACCATAGAAAGAAGATATGCAGGCCAGCAAAGTTGAGAATCTAGTCTGCTTAATAATCTTTTTTTTTTTTTTTTTTT
>NW_016107347.1:3947144-3952778 GCF_001604975.1 Cebus imitator | reverse complement strand
AGATCACTCTCTATACTCTTTTACTCTTTCCCCAAATCCCACCCTCTATTCACCACCCTGCATATTTTTATCTAGATAAATAAATGAACAGCTCTAAAGGATAAAAAATAAAAGGCATAAAAGGGTAACCTGTGGCCAGTGGGAAGCAGGTGGAAGTTGGGAGAGGCTGTGCTGGGAGGTTATGGAAGGATTTAGGGGCTGGTTGTGTAATGGAGCCTGGGGCCTTTTCTAGACAATGACTGAGGGAGTTTCGTCCTTTTACACCATCATCTATTAAATAGTTCTCTAAATCACCGCCTGTGATTGTAGACTGAATTCAGTAAACTCACTTCAGAAATTTTCCCTAGTATGCATGAGCAATCCAAGTAACTCCTGGAACTTAATAAAAAGAAAAAAAAGAACTTCTTGGAGTACAGGGATAAGATGAAAAAGATAGAAAGACACTCGTAATCTAGTTCTTGTTTCTCCACCCTCAATCCATCTTGTTCCCCTTAGGGTGGGGAATTATTGCACATTAATTGGTGTGCAACTTCCTGTCTATTGTTCAGGGGAAAAAAACCTCCAAAACAAGGTTGAGTTTAAAGGTGTTGGTCCGGTGAAGGCAATTTAAGCGGCAGCAGCCCAACTCTGAGAAACTGGCTAAGATCTTTTTTTTTAATTTATTATTCTTATTTAAGGATGGGGTTTCACCATGATGGCCAGGCTGGTCTTGAACTCCTGACCTCAGGTGATCCACCCACGTCAGCCTCCCAAAGTGCTAAGATTACAGGCGTGAGCCACCGCGCCCAACCCAGGTCTGAGATCTTTAAGGGTGCCTACTTTCCAAAACCATCCATTAAATAATTATATTACTGTGGTCTGGCTTCCCCAATGCTATTGTATCAGAAGTAGGAGGCTGACCTTCAGTTTCATATCATCTTCTAATATCCAGGCAGAAGAGATGTCTAATTCTACTCAATTACTCTCTTCTACTTAAGGAAATAAGTTAATAAATTAAATATTTATCTTGAAGTTGAGCAATATACTATCTTTTAATTTATGATACACTGTAATTATTTAAAATATTTTTACCTGGATGTTATATACAAATAGCTAAGAAATCAGATAGTACAAAAGGGTGTTTATAATAAAATACCACAAGCTCTTACCTGGCTACCCAAGTCTGCTCTCTGAGAGGCAACTACTTTTGTTTCTGTATTGAATTTTTAGAGTGGTTCCTTGCATATTTCTAAATTGTAGGACTATCACATTAGACATTACCTGTTAACTTCTGTTAAGATGGACAGTGCTTTATCTCTACACACCTTCCTGGTCTTTCTTCCTTCCTACAGTATAGTTATATAACTATTTTTTGATTTCTCTAGCTTTAGTAAAAATATATAAACCCCTCTTTTTTTGTTTCATCAGCTCTAATTTCTTACTTTGTAAGTTGAGGATATTAAAATCCCTATGCTTCTTTCCACCCCTTCTCCTCTCCTTCTTCAACTACAATCAGTTATACTTTTATTTAACCTTAATAAAACTGATAACATTCTGTCTTGTAACTACTATACTATTAAGTGTGCTATTTGTCTATAGCTTTATTCTAAAAGTTAAAAGCTAATAAACAAAACAGATGAATAAATGAAGAAAATACATGTTCTTGAAAAGGAAGATTCAACATCTTTTTTTCCTAAATTTGTAAACTTAATGTAATACAATAAAAAATACCACCAGGAATTTTTTTTCTTTTTCTGTATCTACACAAGTTTACTATAAAGTCCATTTGGAAGGGGAAGAAACAATAACTGATAGAAAACCTCTGAGAACAGTAGTAGGGCCAGGGTCTAGACCTATCAGATATTAAAGCACATTACAAAGCTTCTCTGAGCCATAATGAAAACAGGATGGCATTTGCCCATGACTACACAGACAGAACAATGTAACAAAATTTCTAAAAATGTAGAAATACTCAATTGCATAAGAAAGTTTAGTATATGATTAAGGGAAAAGTTCTGTTATTAGGTGCATGCACAGTCAAGATTATGTCTTCTTGAGAAATTGATCTTATGACTATTATAAAATGTTCCTCTATCTCTGGCACCACTTCTTGCCTTTGAGTCTACTTTGTCTGATATTAATACAGCCACATCAGATTTTTTATGATTACTGTGTGCATAATCTATCTTTTTTCATCCTTTTAGCCTATTGGGCCTTTGAATTCAAAGTGCATCTGTCTTTGATTTTCTCGTTATTTGGGTTAAGAGAGAGTTGAATACAATTTCAGGTATTTTTGGTTCACCTTTGAATTTGACTCTGATAAGTGTACAGAATCCATTCACTGTGACAAAACATGGAACTGCATGATTTCCGTGCCCATTAGCCCCTTCTCTACTGCTATTTTCTCAGAAAAACTTGGGGTTTCCTACTTCTAGGAATTTGCCCTACACATACACTAACAAAAATACCAAAAGATACATGTAAAAATTTTTTATTGCAGTACTATTTGTGATATTAAAAGACTAATAACACCCTAAACTTCCATCCTTAGGGAACTTGTCTTATAAACTCTGATACATATACACAACAGAGTACTATGCAGCTACAAAAAAGTAATTACCTAGGAATGGAATGATTGACTTGTGTGGTACATATATATTTAACTTTTAAATAAAATGATATGTACACACAAGTACTGGCACATGAATGTTCATAGCAGCTTTATGTGTGACAGTCAAAAGCTGGAGACAATCCAAATATCCCAAAAATGGTGATCTAGTAAATAATTGTGATATATCCATTCAATACAATACTACTCAGGAATAAAATGAAACAAACTACTGATACATAGATAAATCTTAAAATCATTGTGCTTAGCGAAAGAAGCCAGAAATAAAAGAACATATTCTATTATTCCATTTACATAAAATTCTAGATTATGAAATTTAATCCATGGTGAAGCTGATCAGAGATTGGAAATGGATAGATGGAAAAATAAATTAGAAAAAAGTACAAGGAAATTTCTGAAAGTAATAGAAATGTTTGTCATCTTAGTTGGGTGTATGCACATGTCAAAAGAATCAAATTGTATGCTTTAAATACCTGTAGTTTATTATTGTTGTTCAGTTATACCTCATTAGACTTGGGTAAAAAGTATTTTTAAAAGGAATCTGAATATTTCTACATGTTGTTATGGAGTTATTTTCAGGATATACTAAATGAAAACACAACATGAAGATAAATACATATAGTATGCCACCATTTATCTAAGAAAGTAAGAGATATTAATATACACAACTTTGTGGGGAGGTGTGCATATATATCTGTGTGTGTGTGTGTATATATATATATACACACATACATATGTACATATGCACATACATGTATATGTGCAGATATGTGTGTATACATATACACACACTTGTTTGTAGAATAAAAAAAGAACAAACCATAAAAACAGGTTTTCTATATATATAGAGGAAACAGAGTTGAGGGGGTCATGTGAATATAAATTCTTAAAATATAGGAAATTCTATAGATATGGCCTTTAAACTATATATAAATAGGCTACAGAATTCTAAAATAAAACTAAATTTAAAAAGCAAAAATGAAACAAATGATCCAAACCAATAGTCCAGTTGGTAGCATTACCACACAGAGAGAAACTATTTCAAGTAACCGTAAAATGCAATAGACTGGGTACAGTGACTAACACCTGTAATCCCAGAACTCTGGGAGGCTGATGCAGGTGGAAGGCTTGAGCCTTGAAGTTAAAGACCAGCCTACCCAACATAGTGAAACTTCATCTATATCAAATACAGAAAAAATTAGCTGGGTGCAGTGGCATGTGTCTGTAGTCCCAGCCACTCAGGAGGCTGAGGTGAGAGGATCATTTGAGTCCAGGGAGGTCAAAGCTGCACTAAGCTGTGATGGTGCCACTGCACTCCAGCCTGGGCTACAGAGCAGGAACCTGGTTCCAAAATAAATAAATAAATTAATTGATTGATTAATTTAATTAATATGGCCATTTTATCTAGTAGCATACACTCTAAGACAAAAAGAGCTGTCAGAAAAAAAGTCTTAGAAGGTTTCAGTTGTCATAGTTTTCACAGTAATATTGGTTTTGTTATTTTTAAGACTGTGTTTTTATGTAGAATAAGGCAAATAGAAAAGGAATTATGTTGGTGTCATGGAGAACTGATATATTCAGCATGAAAGAAAGGATATGGAGATATAAAATCAAAAGAAGGCAACTAAAAGCCCTGTAGTCTTGAATCTGAATTGAAAGTTATAATTTATCCTAAAGCAAAACAAGCAAACAAAATATTTCCTATCTCTTTACATTAAAAAAGTTTGGTAGCAACAGCCAAGATGGTAGCAATGAGAACCCCTATTCACAAATTGTGGTTTATAAGCACTACTCTGCACTAAAAATGACTAGAGTACCTTGGGGAAATGCCTGATTCACAATCTGAGGAAGGAAATGTATAAGACAATCTTGGAACATCTTGTCATATCAAAAACAAGAATATTATGAAACTCGACTGAGATCATGTTGAAAACATCCAGAAGCCAACCTGAAAAGGCTCTCATTGGCCAAGAATGGGGCGATTTAAGTATGAATAAGGATAATAACTGCAATGGATGGAAACACATCATCTACTTTAAAACCATGATTTTATAACACATAGAAAACATATTTTAAAAGCTTATTAATCACCTTTGGAAGATGCTAGAGAATCAACTCTTTAACAAAAACTGATAAATTAAGGTAAAGAAACAATTGATCCTGTCTTTCCTATTTAATGAGCTGTACCTAAGGTTAACCAAACGGTTGATTACAGGACGTTTATCTTCATAGAAGTGTCCCAAATAATAGATGAAGAAAGAATGATAGAATTAGCGAAACAATTTACAATTGCTAATGAATTAATGAACCTAAGCCATGGTCATCAGTAGCAGCTAATATCAGAAAAAGAGAACCAACTAGACATCATGAGCCTTCTGATAGAAACATATACTACTACCTAGGAAGCAGATTTGCCAGCAACTGAAAACTGAATCTGGTCAACCTTCTAGATCTATTTATCAATTTATAGAACATGCAAAATCCCCACAATGGGGATTTATCCAGATTGTGAGAAACTCAATAGAGAAAACCATTTGGTTTCTACAAAAAAAAAATTCATAAATAAAAATAAATGCAAGGAAGAAGAAACATCCTACAGATTAAAAGAAACTTATAGAGCATATCAAGCAATGTATAGAGTTTGTCTGAAAAACTATCATTTTGAGCTAAATAATAAACTATTTGTGGATTTAATGATATAATGACTTAGAATATATTTCCAAACAATACAGGGAGTGGGGAGTACAAATGAAAGAAAATTGACCATGAGATGGATCAGCATTGAGGCTGGCTAATAGACATAAGTTCATTGTACTGTACAATATGTTTGCATGTGTTCCAAATTTTTCATAATAAAAAGTGAAAAACATAGCCGGGCGCGGTGGCTCAAGCCTGTAATCCCAGCACTTTGGGAGGCCGAGGCGGGTGGATCACAAGGTCAAGAGATCGAGACCATCCTGGTCAACATGGTGAAACCCCATCTCAACTAAAAATACAAAAAAATTAGCTGGGCATGGTGGCGCGTG
>NW_016107347.1:3946010-3946997 GCF_001604975.1 Cebus imitator | reverse complement strand
AAAAACAAACTACAAACCACATTTACATTTTATGACCATGCAAATATTCAAAGCAAAGTGGCATAGTGTACTATGGTCCCAAAGTCCCAATCTCCATGCCTCTCAAAAGACATGTTTCTAACATCAAAGCTAACAATATCCTAATTGCTAAATATTTTGTTACATTTTAGTGTTTCATATCTGGACTATGCCTTTCAATACATTTCACCTTTGAAAATAGATTCCAATTTCCTCCTTGAAGCCCACTAACTTCTCATATTTGGACTGGCTACTTTATATTTTTAACTTTAACATTTGTATGAAGCTTTGTATTTTTCCTAATGTTTCTAGTGACCTTTCCAATTTCTTTTGCATACCCTCAAGTTTATTTTTCCACAGATCTCTGGTATATAGAATCCCTTTGATAATGAGGGACCTCCAACCTGATGCCTTCTCTCTTTGCTCCAAACAGACTATTTTCTTTCTATGTTAATTGTACCATTGCCATCCTGGGACTTTGCTTCTTTGCTCTCTCTAAACAGTGTCCACTCTGTTTTGGCTTTCATATCATCTTGGTTTTGCTGTTCTTGTTTAAGTCCTTATTTTTCCTGCAGTCTGTATTCAAGTAATTTACTAAGAAAGGACCTATGAAAGGCAAATTTCTTGAGGCTTTGCATGTTTAAAAAAGGTTTTACTATTGTCTTCACAATTGAGTGATAAATTTGCTGGGTATAAAATTCCAATTTCAAAATATTTTTCCTCTCAATCCTTTGAAGGTACTCCTGCATTTTCTTTTGGCATAACACGTTGCTGATAGCACTACAAATCATGTTCTTTTATAGGATACTTTCTTTTTCCCTCATGAAAACTCTTAGAAATTTATGTGCATCTTTGAAGATCTAAAATTTCTTAATAATGTGCACACTGTGTATCCTTTTCTTTATAGAAATTTTTATTGTGTTACTTCTTTACAATATTCTTCCCTCCATTTTTTATTTTCTCTTTCTT
>NW_016107347.1:3922867-3945868 GCF_001604975.1 Cebus imitator | reverse complement strand
CGGTTCAAGCAATTCTCCTGCCTCAGCCTCTCGAGTAGCTGAGACTACAGGCATGTGCCACTACGCCGGGCTAGTTTGTTGTATTTTTAGTAGAGACGGTGTTTCACCATGTTAGCCATGATGGTCTTGATCTCCTGACTTTGTGATCCACCTGCCTTGGCCTCCCAAAGTGCTGGGATTACAGGTGAGCCACCACACCTGGCCTCATTTTCTCTTCCTAGATTTACTATTTTTAATCTTCAGGTGTTAATATCCTTATGATTTATGTTTTCTGTTATATTTTTCATATGTTTGTTCAATGTTGTGAGAGATTTTCCTGTTTTTATTTTTTAACTCTTCTATTTTTTTCTGCATGAATTATATTGTTTTACTCTAAAAAGTTATATTGATCTCTGATTTTACTTTCTCTTATCTTGTTCTTTTAAGAATATAATATCTTTACTAATATAATCTCCTGAGGATACTACTCAGTTATTTTAATAGTTTTCTATTTTCTGAATTATCTTTCTTAACTCCAGTGTCAAATTTACTTATCTTGAGCCTGGCATCAGCAAGATGGCATAATAGGACGTTATAGTGCTCATTCTCTCAGAAAAACATCAATTTGAACAACTATTCATACACAAAAATACCTTCATAAGACATAAGGAATCCAGGTAAGTAACTGTAGCACCTGAGTAAGCACAAAGAGAAGACTCATCACCAACTTATTTTTCAAAATAGCTGGACCATTTTACATTCTCACCAGCAATGTCTGAGAGTTCCAGTTGTTCAACATCTTTCCCAGACCTTGGTATCCTAAGCTTTTTTTAAGTTAATCTAATAGTAGTATGGTGATACCTCATTATGGATTTAATTTGCATTTCCCTGTTGCTAATAATATTGAGCAACTCTGCCTGTGTTATTTGCCATTTATATTCTTTCTTTGGTGAAGTGGCTGTTTAAATCTTATGCCTAGTTTTTAATTGGATTGTATGTTATCTTATTGTTGAGTTTTGAGGACTTTTTATGTTTTCTAGATACACTCTAAACACCATTTTAAACACTTTTTTTCCTTCAAGAGTCTCTTGAAGAAGGTATTATTATTATACCCATTTTATAAATGATTAAATCAAAGAACAGAAAAGTAACTTACTCAAATCTGTGACTAGCAAGCAGTGGCAGCACCGGGATTTGAAACCAGGCATTCTAATTCTAGGGCTCTTTCTCTACACCAGGATTTGGCAAACTTTCTCTAAGGGACCAAATAGTAATATATTTTGTGGACAATACAGTCTCTGTTACAACTACTCAACTCTGCCATTAGAGTTCAAAAGCAGTCATAAACAACACACAAATAAGTGTTGCTATGTTCTAACAAAACTTTATTTACCTACATTGAAATTTGGATTCTATGCTGTTTTCATATTGTGAGTATTGTCAACCCTCAAGTTAAACCAGAATGCTATACTGCTTTCCACTTGAACTACTGATGTTTTCTATTCATGTGTCCTTGAACACCAAAATTTTAAGTACTTTCTATAAAATATTTATCTTTTTACTGTAAAATTTCATATTCCTTTTATAGTTATTCATACCATATATGACACACAATGGCATGTAAGTACTCAGTAAGTATCTGTTGAATTGAATTGAAGTAACTGAATTAAATTATTGGCATATGGTTGAGACAACACATTTCATTCCTGATCCTCTTCTATTTTCTATTAATAAATACTGGGTGCCTTCTCCACTGTTGTTGTTCTTTATATGTCGTAGTTATTATCCTCCATAATAATAGGTTTAATGATTTCATAACATTTGTCTCCCTGCCTGTAAGATTTCCTTGTTAACTCCTCTTAAACAGTTTGCAAAGCTTACTATGATGTTCTTCTAGTTTATACTAAAATATTGAGCTTATGTTATATACCAGGCACATCACAGGTGCTGATGATTCAGTGGCCAATAAGTCAGATTGCCTGCCTCTGAAAAGCTCATAACCTAGGAGAGAAGTGAGAGAAATAAATATGTCAATCTAGTGCAGTGATATCAGGGTTATGATGGAGGCCAGTGCAAAGGGTTATAGGAGCATTTAGAAAGCTCCTAGCTTAGGGGAATCATATCTAAATTGACCCTTGCCAAAAGCCTTGCATTTTGGTATTGTAAGCCACAACCTAAGGAAGACATTGTTGAAACTCTCTTTGGATGTTTCTATTCACTTTCCAAATCCTCCTTGCTTTACCAATTTAATAACTTTTAAATATAAGAAGCTAAAAAACATCACCTGTGCCCCTGGTCCCTTTAATTTCATGCAAGAATCCACATATATCAGAGGAACATTTTTGTTTATTTTGACTGCATCATTCATTCTCACATGATTCAGACAGATAGGCAGCTGGTTTGGAGCCCCCTGTGAGTTCCCAGTCAAATAATGAGTACCTGCTCTGAGAAGAGAGCAGAACTCCCAGTGGCATTGTAGGTCTACAGCCCAGATCAGCATACGTGGCCTCTGGATCTTCCCATTGCCTGTGAATCTTTCCCAATTTGAGTCCTAATTTGTGGCTTCCTCCTTTTTTTTTTTCATGGTACGATGTTGGCTAGGCTGCATTTCTCCTCATGTAGACCATTGTTTTAAATCAATGGCTGATAATATTGTTATCTGTGGTTTTATAGCTGATACCAGCATTAAGGACCAAGGTGCCTGTACTAGTGTTTATATTGCAGGAGGCGGTGCGGGAACGATACCATGAAAAGCAACAAGTTCCTGTGTGCTGCTGTGTTTGGATAAGAGAGGAAGAATGAGATGGAGGGACTTGTTACATACACTATCCTTAGATAATTTCCCTTTTTAATCGTCATAATTATTGTGGGAATGTTTCGAATATTGACTGTGCCTTTCCTCTGAGAAGCTGGAGAACGTAGCACCTTCTACAGTCCCCCTTGTGCTTTGATTCTGGAGGCCATCTCTTAGTGTCACCATCTCTTTGAGGGGCAAACCTCTAAAAGATAGACTGTCCAATAGAAGAGTAAACCTGATAAAAATTCTCTTGTTCTTTGTACTAGAAAATAATTTTAGCATCACACTCTGTCCATCTGGACATCATTAATATTGTCAACCACTCCCTCCAATAGCCTTTAATGTCTAAATAATTACTCCCTGTGGCCACAATCCGACATGATGTCACTCCCCTCCTGATTTGCATTTCATAGATAACAGACAGCTTGGGAATTACAGGAGCCTTTGTGAGCTGTGCTGAAAGCCTAACACTCCCACCATCACCTCAGTCACATGATGTCCCCTCCTCTAAATCTGTCACCAAACCGCACAACCTTCCCCCACTCAATTACCCTTTTCCTTCTGTTACACTATCATTGGCTCTGTCTATACAAAGCTCAACATCCTGACTGATAACTGGAAACAAGGTTGACTAATCAAGACATTTTAGTGCTTTGCTTCATGTGAATATCTTTGACTGGAATTTTGACTTTTCATTTCTGAGTGTGACAATCACCCCCCACCCCCACCCCAGTATATTAATCACTTTTCCATTTTGTAACCTCCCTCTTCATACAGCTGTCCTCCCTGGGTAAGACTAATGCCCAGGCGTTAGGGCCACGGTTGCTTGCCTAGGTCTCCTCATGATTTCTCTTCCCAGTCATTCTTTTAAACCTTCCCGCATATTACCCAGACCCGGACAAGCAGAAATGCTTTTTATGGAGCCAGGTAGGAATGAGGCCAAGATGTGGGCTATGAAGAAACAGAATGTGGTTCTTTAAAAAAACAAAACAAAACAAAAAAAAAACTTTTTATTTTTTGCCTTTCTTTACATTTTTCGTCTTTAATTTCTCCTTTTCTCCCCCACGGCCACTCAATTCCCCTTCTTGCTGTCCTCTTAGGCACCTCTTGGCTTCCTTCTTCCCAGTTAGTGATTTTTCTTTTCCGTGTTTAGCTTTGGTCTTTGTCTACACAGTACCAAACATCTGGATCTACACTAAAAACATGCTGTCAAATACTCAGATGTTTGGAAACATCTGGGCTATTTTGGCACCTCACAGCAGCAACAGCTGGATAACGGAATTAATTTTTCACTTTTCAGTCATCTCTTGACATGGGCTGGACAGAGTCTTATCACTCACAATCTAAACACGGGCCATTATCTGGTCGCAATTCTTTCATCCTCTCACTTGGGAAATTATCTCTGTCAATCACTTTATTGTCGAAGAAAAGGGGAAGGAATGTGTATCTTCCCGGGCCCGCGGTACATCCGCCCTGTCTGCCTCAGCTCTTTTCTTCCTGAAAGAGCTCCCAGGACCCGACAATTTCTTTAGCCTTTCCCACCCGAGGCAAGGAGAACAAGGCGTAGGGAACACTGTTTCCTCTATTCCGGGCCGGAGAAATTGACGAGAGCGTGTTCCTTACTAGACACTCTGTCTGGTTTGAGGTCTTGTTTTCCCCTCATTCTCTCCTGCAGTCTTTGCTGCTCTATTTATAAGAGCAAACAAAATGACGGCAATTTATTATTCCTGTCCACTGCTGTCCACAAAGGGCCGGCGTTATCTGCGTTTTTCTCCAGCAGCTCAGGCTGACTGCGGCGCCCCACGGGGGCGTTCGGTGGAGACAGACCGCCTCAGACCGCGAGGTGTCACTGTTACCGCCGGGGACGCGCGGCAGCCTCCGAGTGACGGCCCACGTCCCGAGGCCGCGACCCCCCGGCGGCGTCCGCGTCCGCCAGCCCTCCCTGAGGGCCGCGCCCTGACAGGAGCTGCGCGCGCGCCCACCCACCGAGGGCGGGGACCCGTGTCCACAGGCGCCCACTGGCGCGGCGTCCTGAGCGCGCGTGCGTGAGCCAGCGAGCCGCTTCCCCGAGACTGAAGAGCCGGGGAAAGGGATCTGTGTGGAGGATGTTTCCGTTTCCAGCAGAACGGACGCAGCCCCGGAGTCAGTGCCGTCAGGAGACACGTCAGTCGAGTCCGCGGAAACCACTTCCAGTGCGAGGCGTTCGCCGGCGCCGCTTAGACGCTCCGGGGTCTGAGACGCCTCCCGCGCGGGGCGCGCGGCCCGGGAGCGGCGATCGAAGCGCCCTGGGCCTGGCAGGCAGGCGCGCGGGGCGGGCGGGGCTCTGTGCTCTCCCGCGCGGGCCGCCTCGCCCCTCCCCCGCCCGCCCCCTCCCCCACCCCCTCCCAGAGGAGGTGACAGACGGGCCTGTAATTTGGTTCCATTCGCTCGACTGGAGCAACACCTGCCCCCCTCCCCTGGGACGCGAGGGTCTCATCCCAAACCAGACAAGGAGCCAAAGGCAAATCCGGGCCCACATGCAGATCCGATGCGGGGAGGAGCGCGGCCCGCGAGGCCGGCGCTGCCCACCACGCAGCGAGCCCACCCAGCGGCGCCCAACTTCACGCTAAACACCCGCAACTTTCAGTCTCAGGTTTCCGCGTTTTTAAAAAATTAAGGGCGACTGTTGCAGCAAGTGATAGTTCCTTCCACTCACACCCCCTCACAATAGCACCAAGTGCCTGGCGTTAGGCTGTGTGGACAGCGAGGTTCGGAACCAGAGCCAGGTGTAAAGACCAGGGAGGCGCACGGCTGTGTAGACGGCAGGTGTGCGATCCCGGAGGGGATCCTTTCTTTGTGTAAAGCCTTTAGTGCCCATGTCTAACCTAAATTCAGAAGGACACCCATTTCTTTCTCCATTTAGTTGGACTTGTACAAGGGCACTAACCACTAAGCCTTTCGGAATATGAGCAAAGTCTAAGCATCCTTGTCAGGTCCTCTAGTGAGTGGCTCATCCGGATCTCGTCCCCCAGGCTGGATCCAGAGCTTATGTAAGGCATGATGTCAGCACAGAGCCTTCTCCAGCCACACGCAGAACCAGCCCACACGGAGGCCTCCTTCACCTACCTGCTCCTTGGCAGTCCCTGGGAAGTTTCGGGCTCTCCAGTGGCACCAGAGGACAAGTCTTCTGAGCAGGGCTAATATCTCGTCCAGGGCCCACGCTGCTTAAGAGAGCTGTTCTCACTTTCCATTGCAGTAGTTCACTTTTCTTTTCACAACAAAGGAAACTTGCATATTTTTCCTTTTATCAAAGTATTTGCTTTTGAATTGTATTACCCTAAAGACTCACTTTCCCATTTCAGTCCTTACTAGCAATGTGACCTAGGGCATATCACCTAACTTCTCCGTGTCTCAGTGTCCTCATCTATAATGTGGGAAAAATAATACCTTCTACTTCACAGAATTTTTAGAGGGCTGAATGAGTTAATAATGGGCAGTGTCTCACACAGGGTAAATGCCTGTGCGGTTTTTGCTGATGTTGTTATTCGGTAGACAGTGCGGGGTCTACCTGTGGAAGGAGCACAGGACTGGTGTGAAAGGCTTCTAGTTGGCTCTGCCCTGCAAGGTGTTGAGACTGTGGGCAAGTCACTTAATCACTCAGGTCAGCTGAGCCCTCTCTACCAGGGGCCTGAGGGCCTCACAGACACAACACACGCAGCAGAGCTCAAAGAGGGGCACTGGCCTGTTTTTAATGACCCTTAGGCCTCCAGACTGCTGCTGCCAGGGCGGTCTAGCAGGTCCTCACTCTAAAGTTCCCTCCTGACTTTAGTGCCTGACCAATGGCTAAAAGAGTCCACCAGATCTGTATTTAATCTTTAAAATCTACTTAAATTGGGCTCTAGCAGCACATTCTCTCTAACATGTTCCAGAGGTCCCTTATCGCTTCCCCTTTACCTGTGGCTGTGGTTAGCCAGCCCCTAGCTGCTAGCTACCCCAGCACGCTCTGCACACCCTGCACACCCCACACTCCGCAGCACACCCCGCACACCCACAGGACAGCTTTGGGCTGTGGACGGGCTGTGGATGGGCCAGTTTTCAGGCCTGCTCACCCATGATAGGTCAGGCTGAGGGGGACGAGGGAAACTCACATCCAACGGGTGTAGGAGCAATTGCCAAAGTTAAGGAGGGCAAGGGGTAAAATTTACACTAGAAGGAAAAGGGTCCTCAGGAAAGGTAGGTTAAACCAGCTGTGAAATTTCTCTCAAATATGAAAGTGCTCACAGGTGATTTTCAGGAAATACTGTTCCTTTATTTTACTGTGATAATAGTATATTTGCTGTTAAAAGAAAAAAACAGTACTTATCTTTTAAGAAATACTGATATCTTTAAGGATGAAATGATGTGATGTTTGGGATTTGCTTCAAAAATCTTAAGCGGTAGTGAGAAAGACAGGATAAGAAAATAAGTGAAATGTACTATTGGTATTGTGTATATTTGAATCCATTTCATTATTCTCTTGGCTTTTGGAGATGTTGTAACATTTTCCATAAGAGTGTTTTTTAAAATGTAGTTGCTCAGAAAATTTGTGCCAGTTGATTTTTACTCACCAGGAAGTCGACTCCCACCTGAACTAAGGCCTCCACCTACTTTTGCAGAGCTGCACCCTCTAGCCCAAGTCACCTCCTGCTACTCAGGAACCACCCCAGACCTGGTTACTTTTTGTCAATGCACCGGGTATTGCTCCACAGAGTCATCTGTGGAGAAAGTTTCTTTCTTTGTCTTTGGTCAATGATCCTCTGTCCCTCTCTAGCAGACTGACTCCGGTGGCCGTTTATTTTCAGTTTTTCCATCCTAACTCCAGGGGGTACTAAGAGGATCCACACCAATCACAACGCCTTTCTCCTTTTTCAAGAAGCTTCCCTTTTTCTGATATCTTTCTAGAATGATCAGCAAGGAGATGAAGAACTCCCTCCTGACCTGGAAATACTGAAATGGAACAGGAAATTCCAACAATTTCTGTCTCCATTATCTCAGGAATAATTAAACTGTTTAATTCATTGTTAAAAAGGTTGCCCACCATAAATGCTAATATAGTGAGCGCTATTGAGCTCTTAACAAGCACCAGACATGTTTTAAGTACTTTACATGAATTAACTTAATTAATCCTCCTAACAATGCTACTGGCTATGTACTATATTTTCCCTATTTTACAGGTGGAAAAACTGAGGCACAGAATTAAGTAATTGGTTCAAGGCCACAGCCAGTTAGTAGGAGAGTGGAGAATTGAACACAGGGCATGCTTTGTCAGAGTCTGTGCTCCTGACCAGTCTGCTATAGTGCTTATCACAGCATTCAGTGCTATGGGAAAAATCAAGGTAAAAGAGAAAAGGCATAGACTGGGCCTTTATCATGAGTCGAGTGGGACTTTCAGACCTGTAGACAACTCTACATGTGTGCATGTGTGGTGTACTCCATGGATCACTATTAACTTATACCTATGTTTGCTGTCTTGTAAGACGTGTGATTCTAGGTCTGTTTCGGGCAAGACCAAGCTCAGGGTGAAGGACGAGGCTAGGGCCAGCTGCAGAACAGGGAGTAACCTGCATAGGCTGTTCTGATGACATGAGCACCCAGGACGTTTTACCAGGATGAGAAAAGAAAAGGCAGTGCCGTGACAGCAGCTATAGAGGCTGGTCCAACAGGCCTAAGTCTCTAGGCAGAGGGTACCAAGGTATCTCCTCAGAGAGGCTTTCTCTAACAGCCCTCTCTGAAATGCTAGCTAGCACCAGCACTAAGCCCCCATCCTCTATTCCTTACCCTGCTTTTTCTTCATAGCATTTAGCATTATCTAAAATTAAATATTGTGGGGTTTTTTTGCTTTAGTGTACTGCTCTTCTCCAGTAGACTTTGTCTCATGTGTTGCTCTGTTTTCAGCATTTAGAACAATGCCTGGCACACAGTGGGTCCTCAATAAACAACGGTTGAGTGGAAGAATAAATGCTCACCATCGTCATTCAAAGAAGAATCAAGACCTCATGGATGGCTGAATAATCACTGTGTCTGCGCTACACTCAGGGGATGAGTCAGTCACCCTCTGCTTTAGCAGACTACCACAGTGCTTGTCTCTCTTGGAGGGGGTTCAGCAGCTTTGGATTTGGAATGACATTGTAAAGATCCTCTCCTGGAATCACATTGGCTGGGTAGCTAGGAAGGGATACTGCCCTTTGTCCAAATCCCAAAGCAAGGACCTTTTTGTCCAGGGGAGTTTATCAGTAGGTTCCTCCTACACGTGAATGGGAAAACTGGGATGGTCAGTTGGAAGTTGGGCCCCTAAACTGGGAAAGAGAGGGTTTCTAGAAGTTAGAAGTCGACTTCAAACCCTCCGCATAGAAGCATGGCTAATTTTTCTCTTGTATAATAGAGATGTGCTATAAGGACTAGGAGTAGTTACCTTTTCCCATTGCCTAGAGGTGAGAAGGCCTACAGGCACTCATGTGTTTTTGCAGGTCACAGAGTAACAGCCATTGCTCTAATGGCCAGGACATTGTCCAGACACAAGGCAAAGGAAGATGGGTGCTGTTCTTTTTCACAAACTAGGAAGTACTTTCCTACTACACACCTTCATATAAGGGAGAGGATGAGGTCCTACCTAGTAGGATCTGTGAAGCTGACAAGAAGACACCTGGGTGAAAAGTGAAAAATACCAGCAATCCCAGACATTTTATATGCATAAGGCCAAGCATCCATCTACTTGCATTTACTCTGAAACCAGAGACTTGTTGTGATACAGACTCATAGTTCATAATATTCTATATATGTGTATGTACATATAGTTTTAAAGTTATTTATGTCTTCTGTTTGTAAACAATATATTTCACATTTTTAAACTAGCTATAGGCTTTTGTAGATGTCATTTTTCCTATCTCAAGGTTGGCCTAGGGCTTAATTGTTTTTCTTGTTTGCAGATGCCATGTCTTGAATTTGTCTACTGATTAGATGTTTGAGTATTGCAGTAGTAATATACACCTTGTTGTTAATAAGTGCCATGAGGATTGAGGGATTGAGAGTCATCATATCACGGGTCTTCTTCTCACTGCCATTAAATAGCTATGTGTCTTAGTGTAGGTCACTCCTTGGGCCTCAGTTTCCCAGCTCTAATTTGAAGAGGCTGGGTTAGAGAGTTACTAAGTTTTCTTTTGGAGGCAAAGAATCTACAATTCAAGTAATATTTTATATAAACACTGTACTTCTTTTCCTCATTGAGAGTAGCCACCATCATATGTAGGACATCTATTTATGGGACTGATCCATGTCCAGATTTGAACATCAAATATTTCACTACAAAAATGTGTTTATGTTAAGGTTTTGTTGTGTTTCCCAGTTCCTTTTTTAAGAAACTGAGTCCAGTAAGGTATTTCATGCTTGGCTAACATGTCCATTATTTTTAGACAGTATGCTTAAAATAAAGGAGAGGACTTTATTTGATACCTTTATTTATATGCAAAACAGCGTACCATTCATGAGATATGAAAAACTTGTCAGATAGAAACCAGATTATATCTATTTTCACTACAAAATATTGCATTATATAAAGCAACAGAGACACAAAAAAACCCTGAAAAAGACTAAAATCTTTGGATAGCAGATGTGGTTTTTTTTCCCTTGTCTCTAAAATACACTCCTTGTTTTAAGAGTTTCACAGCAGAGAACATGAAACATTTTCAGGTTATAGACTTTTCTTTTTGGTGTCACAGAGGAAAGTAGTTCTGAATTTTTTTTTTTTTTTAGGAAAATAACTTAATTTCCTAAATTCATCACACGCACAAACATCACACACACAAAGAAGCTACTCTCCTTATAAACAGTTTGTAAAGGACTTCTCAGACATAACTACGGATAAGAATAATACACTTTTTTAAAAAACTATAATAGTGAAGTGCTAGTGTTGCTGATCTCACAACAAAAGAACTTTCAAGAACAAACATCTTAATATATAAAATATGTTTAGAAACAGGGAGAAGTGGGAAATTTGTTATACAAGTGCAATATAATTAGAGCAGAAAGAAAGACCACACACGGTATAATCTCAACAAACACAAAAGTAGACATAATTATTCCACAGGAAAAAGTGTAAACACTTGACTATAAATAAATTGGCACAGAGTATCCAAAGTAAAAGTATCACCACTCTGAAAAATAAATGTCTTGAAGAAAATACTCTACTCCTTCTAACATAAATAAAAATAGGTTGTCTTTGTCTAACTGCACCTATGGGTCCACATGTTTAAGGTCACAAATAGATGTTTTTGGATATATAAAGGGGCACTTCGCCTGCAAAAGCAATCAGATATTAAATTTTCCATTTAAATATGGATTTTCCTGTCCACCTTGGTGTCATATCTTGGGGATAAAATCTCACCAAGCTCGAATCCTCCCACAGTGTGTATATTTGCTCTCAATTTGTCTTTCTAACCTTACTAAATATTCAGGATTTATTTGGATTCTAATATAATCTTTATTCTCGCAACAGAACGGAAAGTTTCCTGGTGCACCTTTCTGTGCCTTCAGTCTCTGTATGGGAGAGATTCCCTCCTCTCCCTTCCTCCCCAGTGTTTGGTGATTTGTCCATTAGAAAAATTCCAGATAGCGTAAAAGTTATTAGCCTGCATACTCTGAACTTCTGCCCTCATTCTTTCAACACATTAAGATTTTGTGGGAGATGAATGTAGGAGAACTGAAAGTCTCCAGCGGGTTAAAGCAACAACCCTTGGGGAGCCCCAGCGGCGGCTCATCTCGGGTGCCTCTACAAGGTTCTCCTGGCCTGGAAAATCCCCCCTGCGAGCCCCTGGGCTCGCCAGACAACTCCACCTGCCTGCGTCGGAAACCTTCCCTCGCCGCCCTGCTGACAAGAGAGAACAGGTAGCGAGCTTCTTCCCCGGCCCGAGTCTCTCGCGGCGGCCGACTCGCTGGACCACTGCAGCCTCCGCCACCCCAGGGGCCGCCGCCCGGATCCGTCGCGTTTCGCGGACGCCGGGGCAGGCGGTCCCCCGCGGCGCACCCCACCCTACACGTCCAGGACGTGGTTGAGATAGGAGATGTAGCAGATGGCCAGGCGCAGGATCTCGATCTTGGAGAGCTTCTTGTCTGGGGGCAGCGTGGGCAGCAGTTTTCGGAGCTCGGCGAAGGCCAGGTTGAAGGCCTCCACGCGGATGCGCTCGCGGGTGGCGTGGGCCGAGCGGTACTTGGCCGTGGCGCGCCTGCGGCGGCGCTTCTCCTCCCGGCTCAGCTGCTGAGGGTGCGGGTAGAGCGCGGCCCGGCTGCCGCCCTTGCCGTCGCCCTCGGCCTCCTCCACCGGCTCCAGGTCTGACACGCTGCCCAGCACCTTGGCGTCCGCGCCGCCCAGGGACTCCGGATCCGAGTGCGCCGAGCTGGGATGGTCTGAATCTGCGGCTTGGTCCGGACTCAGCATCATTTTGGAGGCTGAGGAGGGGGTCGGAAAATTAATCAATAAAAAGAATCGGGGTCTTTTGCTGGAGGGATGGCGGCGGAGGCCTACCACGCCGGCCCTCCCAACGGACTCGCGGCCCAGGCCCCCTCCCCACAGCAGGCCAGCGCGCGGCGCGGGAGGCGTCCTGAGGCTCTGGCCCGAGGGCGCGAGCCCCTCGCCTCCCCTTGGCGCTGGAGCTGGCGGGGATCAGTTGGCCCTGGCCTCATTCTGGACCCGACACCTCGACCTGCAGGCGGCCACGGCGGGCCTGTAGTCCTGGGCCTGGGGGACGACCGCAGGCCTGTGGGGTCGCGACTGGGTTTTTGTGCCTCCTCCGGCCAAATGCCAACCGCTCTATTCCACCTCCCTCCCTTCGTCCCCTTCCCAGACAAACAAGTGATTCGGAACACGAATACATCTGGGTTTTCATGGGGGCGGGGAGACGCGGAGTGCGCTTTCCTCCCCAAGAGCCTCCGGCGAAGCAGCCCGGCAGCCGCGGCGCCCGAGGGCCTGGCGCTGGTCTGGGGCTGAGCCGGGGGCGCCCGGCGCTGGGGTGCGGGCGGTCAGGTACCGCCAACCCGGAGCGCAGGCGGAGAGCCAGCGGCTAGGGGCGGGAAGGCTTCTTGGACCCCTCGCGCTTCTCCGAAATCATAAAGAAATAACTAAACAAACGTGGGGGAGCCTTTCAAAAGAAAATTGACTCCGATGCCCTCGCAGGCTCCCAGAGCACCATCTGTCACGCAGACAGCCACACACATAGGGGACCTAGGGACGCGGCGACATGGGCTCAGACAATGTGCCCGGCAGTCGGCCGACCACCTTGCGGGAAAATGCGGGCAGCCGGGTCGCCGGAGAGGATGCAGAGGGAAGGGAACAGAAGGGAAGAGAAGGGAAGGGCCCGGGGCGCGGCGGGCGGGGACTAGCGGGTGCCGCGTGTGCTGTCCCGGCGGGAGCTGCATCTCTGCAAAGTTCTGGCGCTCACGGAACCGGAGCTGGGCAGCCCGCAGCTGTCCCCGGGCAGCCTAGCCCAGTCCAGGCGTGTAGGTGCTTATCCTTCCTCTAACTGTACCCTCTTGGAAACACCACCAGCCAGGCTTCTCCCGGGCGCCTGCAGCACCAGCCTCGACTGCGCACCTTCTAGGAGGCAGCCGCTCGGAACCGCTGGGCTTCGGGGAAATTCCGGCTTCGAGAAAGGGTCGGGAGGGAGGAAAAAGGCCCCTGTGGGGGCTGCATGCACAAACCCCGGGCATCGGGAGTGAGGACCAGGCTGCGAACTCGGGGCCCCGGCGTGGGCAGCCACAGCGACGCTCGGCGCGGCAGAAATCCGCGTCCGCGACGTGTAGGAGGCTTTGCTTCTAGAGAAACAAAAGCAAGGGGATGGGCGATCGGTTCCCAGCACCGCACTAGCTGAGAAGCGAATTGGACCAAAACAGCTTTTATTTCCCTGCAAGGAAACCAGGTCCTCTATGGCAAAATAAAAATAAATGCTCCCAGTGAACTGCATGTGACTCCCTGCGGGCTTTTCTCGGGTACGTTTATGAGTAGAACAACTTGCACCTACACAGTCAGCTTGAAATCAAGGGCAGAAATAAATAGGCGAGTTATGGAAAATCACAATAAGCCACTAAATAGTTGTAGTTCTGGTAAAAAGTTCCTGGGTTGCTCTCAAAGCACGTTAAATTCTCCTCCAGATCTTTAAAAAATTCATAAATAGTATGTCGTGTATGCGTTTTATTTCTTTATGGAATGAACTGCATCTATAAATGCAATATAAATAATCTAACTTAGTTTCAAGCTGAAAAAAAATATTTAAAGGGGTCTTACCTTGCAAAAGCCTTTTTGATAATCTCTTCTCCAATCTTTAGAGTTAAAATTCCAGGGAGTAGCAAGGGGAGATTCCGGAAAGTATTAAAAGCAGCAAATATTTATTACATTCAAAAATGAAAAAGCAGCTGTCATCTCGCTGGTGTCCACAGCGAGGGACGATAATATCTCAGGATGTAGACGATATGAATGATTGTTCACTTAGTTGATAGATTTTAAAAAACGCTTTTTCCTTTTAATTGTTCTCAGACATTTCAAGAAATTCGTTGTTGATTTTTTTAAAGGATGTGTTGAAAAGTCTCGTGCCTTTTTTCCTCTTCTAGATCCCTATAAATAACAAAAGAGATGCAGAGATAAACACAATCACATCAAAGGGCTGATTCCTCCACTTTCTAATAGCGGAATAATCAATAAGAAAGATGGTTAAGATAAGATTCTACTCCTATCGGACGCCTTTCCTTTCTTTAATAGGGCTGAGCAGAAACTGGGAAGTGCAGGACAGAGATGTGATCTTGCTCAGAAGTGATTTTTTTTTTTTTTTTTTTGAGATAAGGCTTTGTTCAGCTGATGTCTCCCCAGTTCCCAGGAACACAATACTGTAACTCGGAGCTAAGGTTGCCTCTTCCTCTTCCCTCATTTACTTGTATGTTGTATAAACAGATACCTATTTTCCAGTTTCAAAGTCTTTCAAGGTTTGGTTATATCCCCCGTCCCCACCCCCTCCTCTCTTTACCTTGTAGCAAAATATATATAGTCAGTGGCTTGGAGATGCTTGGAGAAAGGTTGGTGAAAAGTGAACGTCTCCTGGAGTAACAGTGACAGGGAAGCAGAGAAAGATGTGAAGAGGGTGGGAGAGCCAGAGGAAAGAGGCAGAGATGCGTGTGTGGCTTCTGGGCTCTCCTGGTACCAATTGATTCAGCCTGGAGATGGTGGAAGAGATAAAGGCTTAGGAAGGGGGATGGAATTTTTTTCCTCTAAATTGATATTTAATGGGAAATCCTATTGGACAGAAACCTGGACATGAGTCACTTAATTGGACTTGACATCTGTCACAGTGTGGGAGTTTTCACAGCCCAAATATTTTAGCAGATCAGATTCCCACTGAATCTGTGCCATAAAATATAACAGTTGAAAGCAGTTCATGATAGAAATCTTAGCCTCTAAACAGTCTCTAGCCATAGTCAGGCTATTTCTTTTTTCCAGATTATTGACACAACATTTAAGTGCAAATAAACAATTTGACTATGGAAAAAATCCTCTAGTATATTATAAAGTCATCATTTTCCCTTAATATTTAAAAAAATATTTGTGTCCAGAACATGGAAATATATGTTATATAAGTTGCTGCAATAAATAGGAAGTATTTAGACATGCAACGGCTAACATTTATTAGAGATCATTTACATTTTAAAGGATACTTCAATAAGATTTGATTAAGCATATTAATATTTTTGAGAAATGATCTGCCCTGAGACTAACTTATCAATAGATGGTAAGAACCTTTCAATAGATTAAGCCATTAGCAGAACTAGAAATAGAACCCACATATTCAAGGTCCACGGTATGAGATCATTCTACTTTTCTGTATATGTTCGTTTTTCTCTCCACCCACTCATTTATCAAGCTAAATTATGACATGCTACATGTGTTGATTATTGCACTTCATTCTTGCCCATCTTAACATGCTACTATATTTAGCTCTGTGGCAGTGCATTGAGTGAAGATGTAAACATAAACTACCAGTGTATTCCAGCACATAATTCCTTTGCCTTACATGATCCCATGGCCCTGAATTTATATACTTTATAATTTAGAAAAAAACTAGTTCAATTATTTTGCCATTTTGTAGAGATACTCATAGTTAATATCGAATACATATAATTTGTGATTATTTTAGCTTTTTTGATTATTCAAGCTTATAGAAATAAAAGAGCATTATAGCCCTACTTCCACCTCCCCA
Organism: Cebus imitator; assembly: GCF_001604975.1. Classification (NCBI taxonomy): domain Eukaryota; kingdom Metazoa; phylum Chordata; class Mammalia; order Primates; family Cebidae; genus Cebus; species Cebus imitator. The sequence continues at coordinate 3,929,842 of NW_016107347.1, read as the reverse complement.
ATTCCTAGGGGGACATTTGTGGAGAAAGGAGTCCTCACTTGCCTTCCTTAATTTTGCCATCAAAGCAGATTTTATCACCAGGAAAGGCATGTTGAGCAGCCCACCCCTGGGAGTGACCCCCGATTTTTCACGGCTTCCACAAGTACTATTTGCCTTTGCCCACATTTTCGCTCCTCTGAGAGATTCCTGGACCAGAATGGGGCAGGGATGGAGGAAAGGAGGGAGCGCCTCCACCAAATAAGGGCACCAACACTCCCCTGCCTTGCTTCTGCCTAACCCCAGCACAGAGGTATATTTTAAATATCCCCAGGACATTAAAGTGAAGACAGAAGCCAGCCCCATATAGGTGGCAATAGAAACAGGATAAACACCTCATGGTGGTGATGACCAAGGGAGAAGGGAGGTTTCCTCACTCTAGTTAGGAACAGCCGATGCTAAGCATTCACTCACAACCAAAAGTTTGCACACAGATGCACACCCACAGATACCTGTACCTTTTCGCCCTTTCCCCCAGCCTTACTCATGCAAGCTGACTGGCTCTATTAGACCACCACACATTCAGAGTGACAGACTGAAAAAAACTAATGGGTCTAATCACTATAGCTCTAGAGTAGACAGTTGCTACAGTGGAAAAGGATAAGCATCTTTGGTTCCCTGTGTTGGGGGGTTGGGATGGGCTGTGCAGGTCCAATTCTGCTATGGTATGTATGAAACCAGACAAATTCTCTTTTATGTTCAGGCTTACTCGTTGTACACCAACAGCCAGCATGCACATAAATTAATGCTTACAAGAGTAAGCATATATAAACAGGTATACACTCAGACCCATACCCAGCGATGCCTAGCCACACTGTCATAGACAGAAACATGGATTCACATTCACACACACGCCTTCTTTCTTCCAGGAAAACCTCCCCCTCCCCCACCCCTTTGCCTTTTCTAAGACCTCCCTGGCACAGATGGCCCCTCTTTCTGTGCACTCCTTTCATGTCTCCCTTAGAGACTACATATTGTGTACCATGATTCTTGGTTTCCACACTGGTCCCTCTCCCTAGGCTATGATGCTTCCAGGGGAGGTGTGTAGTTTATAGCCCCACCACTGATGTCTGAGCTTGACATGTCATAGGTACTCAGTTCATTCACGCTGTGACTTCTTATGTACAGAGGTACCCTAGATATTTGTAACATAGAAACACATCCACCAAAGGACACCCCTGATTCAGTTATATCAGTTTTCTTTCCTATAAAAATGAGAACAATAATATTTCACTTCTCATTTCACAGGGTTGTTATGAGACTCAATGTATGTGAAAATATTTGCTAAAATACTAAGCATCATACAAATTATGATATTATAGACTATGAGTAATATTAAATAATATTATTAAATGAATGTGGAGGTGAAAAGTAGTGACTTAAAAAGTTAGACTTTTTGACTCCATCATATGCTAGCTGTGTGAACTTAGTTGTGAGCTACTTAACCTTTTTAGACCTTAGTTTTCTAATCAGTAAAATGGGAATAATCAAAGTATGTTATGTTATGCTGTTATGTCATGATTTTTTCTGAAGGTTAGCAAGATAATTTACGTAACGTGCTTAAACTAATGCCTAGAACTCATGTTCAGTAAGTGAACAGTAATTATTGTTCAGTAACAATAATAATTATTGTTGTTATTCAATATAAATACCATATCCAGATATACTCACCCACGTGTGTGTGTGTGTGTGTGTGTGTGTTCATAGCTCTGGTGGCCAAACTACAATGAGTCTTTTCCATGTGTCAGACCTGGGTATAGTGACTTTGCTCATATTAACTCATTTAACCTTCACCACAAAACTATGAGGTAGGTAGGTACTGTTGCCCCAATTTTGTGTACAAGGAAACTGGGACATGGAAAAGATGGTAATCTACTCAAGGTCACATAGCTAATAAATTGTGGAGCTAAGATAGAGATTCAGGTGGTCTAAATTCAGAAACTGCACTCTCAAACATAAAGTACTCTTGTTTCCGTGGTTGTTGAATCCTACACAAATATACTCACACAGAACTATTCACCAAAATGCATATGGTGAGGGAGAAATGTACATACACACAAAACTTAGATAAATTGTAACCTTTGCATTCAGAGGTGGTTAGTGAATTATATGGGTTGGCTGTGTCCCCACCCAAATCTCATCTTGAATTGTAGTTCCCATAATTCCCACGTGTCATTGGAGAGAGTGGATGGGAGGTAACTGAATGCTATTTTAGTGATAAAGAGTAAGTTCTCACGGCATCTGATGGTTTTATAGGGGCTGCTCCCTTTGCTTAGCCCTCATTCTTCTCTCTCCTGCTGCCTTGCGAAGAAAGACATGCTTGCTTCCCCTTCCATCATGATTGTAAGTAACCTGAGGCCTCCTTGGCCCTGCGGAACTGTGAGTCAATTAAACCTCTTTCCTTTATAAATTACCCAGTCTCAGGCGTGTTCTTATATTGGCATGAGACTGAACTAATGCAGCATCAGTGCAGTTTAAATACTTACCGTGCATCTAGTACTTTGCCAGATACTGTTGAACTACAAAGGTTTTGGAATTATTTGTTAATTTCACTAGACAGCTGTTTTCCATCTATTCTTTAAAATTTTGTACCCCATAGGCAAAAATTTGAGGCATACTCATTGAATATATGTCTATTTATACATATACTCAGTTATAATTACCTAATATACTAGTACAGTGGTACATGTATAAACTTGGTACATGGACTACTGTACTAGTATATTATATAATTTTATAATTATATTTATAGTACACAAAAAGATATATGTAAAGATATAAAATAATATCTATTTAAATTATAAATATTTATCAATAGATATATTTATAAATATATATTTATTATTAAAGAGCTAATAAACATAAACTTATAAAATGATTAATTCTATTTATTAACAGCACAGAACCATTAACAACGTAAGGTATTATTGATCATGTATAACTTCTGAGAGCAATAAGCCTAATTTTGTTAAATTCATTGTTTCACCCTTTGAGATAATGATTTGATCATCTGGTTTTAAGCTCAGTTTATTTAGAATCAGGTTTTTGACTGACATAGCAGAAAAAGATGTAATACAAAAATTCAGATGTTATCATCACAAAGAATGATAAGCATGTGAAGTGATGGATATGTAAATCAGCTTGATTTAATCATTCCACAATATAAACATATATCGACACGTCATATTATACATCATAAATGTATACAATTTTTATTTGTCAATTTTTTAAAAAAAGAAAAAGTGGAAACAACCCAAAGGTCCATCAACTGATGGATGGATAAACAGAATGTGATATATCCATACAATAGAAAATTATTCAGAAAGAAAAAGAAACAAAGTACTGAAGCATGCGACAACATGGATGAACCTCAAAAACATTGTGTTGAGCGAAAGAAGCCAAACACAAAGACCACATATCGCATGACTCCATTCATATGGAATGGTACAGAATAGGCAAATCTATAGAAACAGGGAGTAGATTAATGGCTATACAGGGATAAGACAGGGGTAAAAAAGGGGCCAGGGAGTACTGCTAATCAGCACAGGGTTTCATCTTGGGATGATGGAAATATTCTAAAATTAGATTTTGGTGATGATTTCATGACTCTGTAAATATACTAAAAAAACATTGATCTGTGCACATTAAGTATGGTATTTTAAGTATATCTCAATAAATCTATTAGGAAATTCAGAAGACAGAACATGTGATGTTTATATCATTGTAGTCGGTAAAAGCTGTGATGTCTTTTCTCACCCATCATAAGGATCACAGCGGACACTCCTTTAACAAAAGGCAGGTTAACATGAAAAGCATAATGTATTTATCTAATCAGAGTTTTACATGACACAGGAGTCTTCAGAACAAAGACCCAAAGATCCAAAGGAAAACTGTCCATTTTTATGCCTAGATTTGATGCAGAGTGGATAGCCGTCTAGAAATGTGACTGGACAAAAAGGGAATGATCTTATAGCAATATTCTGAACGGGGAAACCCAGGAAAGCCTGCATGTTAAGATTCTTCTTGGCCTCTCTGTGTGGTATTCCTTTTTCCAGGGTATAGGACAAGACCCCTTCCAGAATGAGGGTCTTATTATCTACTTTCAGACGGAGTAGGTCAGAGAATTTATTTATGGCCAGCTCTTACACAGAAAAGTAGGATAATGTTAGAATACCATTTCTAGGTATTATGCCTGGCTTTGGTGAGAGGGGTTCTAGTTTCTCTGATCCACCTTGAGGAAAATAAATTCTAGTTTCTATGGTTTGCCCTTGGGGGAGAACGGGGAGAAAGGAGAGCATGGTATATATCCAAAGGATTATAAATTGTTTTACTATAAGGACACGGCACACGAATATTCATTACAGCACAGTTTATAATAGCAAAGACCTGGAACCAACCCAAATGCCCATCAATGATAGACTGGACAGGGAAAATGTGGCGCATATACACCATGGAATATTATGCAGTCATCAAAAACGATGAGTTTGTGTTCTTTGTAGGGACATGGATGAACCTGGAAACCATCATTCTCAACAAACTGACAGAAGAGCAGAAGATCAAACACCACATGTTCTCACTCATAGGCGGGTGTTGAACAATGAGAACACATGGACACAGGGAGGGAAGCATCACATGCTGGGGTCAGTTGGGGGGAAATAGGGGAGGGACGGTGGGGGGTGGGAAGTTGGGGAGATATAGCATGGGGAGAAATGACAGATATAGGTGATGGGGAGGAAGACAGCAAATCACACTGCCACGTGTGTACCTATGCAACAATCTTGCATGTTCTTCACCCCAAAACCTAAAATGAAATTAAAAAAAAAAAAGTTCAGAGAGAGACTTTGCTTTTAAGAGATTTTCAATCACCTTATGTTCAAAGTAGTCAACATGCCAAGTGCCAAACTTTGAGTTACCATTTTCTGAGCCCCAACGATTGCTATCTATTTTCACTATATTACTCTATTTAATCTTTTATCTAGTAAATATTTTTCTTCATTGTCATTGATTATATCTAGATTATAAATGGTGAGGGTTTTTATCATTTTTTAATTTGTTTTCTTTAAAGAAATAGGAGAGATTACCACCAGTTGTAGTAGTACTTTTGAAATTTACCATCTGTGTGATCTGAACCGTGGTGGGAGTCAATATAAATGGAGGTTGAAGCTAGACAGTGGTATCCCCTAGTTTGCTCTGTGCTTGTCTACGGTCTAGTCCTTGCGCTGGTGGGTGGGTATCTATGGTAGATAACCATTCCCAATTTTTCAGTTTACTTTATATAAGCCAATATTATCCCATTGGTAATAATTATAGGAGAAAAAAATGGAAACTCCTTTGCGACAAAAAATATTTTAGCATCTATATAAATACCATAAATGATAGGACATAATTTGAGAGCTATTTATTTTTACTAAACATATATAAATAAAAGAATGTTTTCAATCCCTCAACCCATTCAGACACACACACATTGTTGTGGGAGATCATTTATTTTCTTTTTAAAGAATAAAGTATGTGCTATAAGAAAAAAACCAGAAGTTTAGTAGAAGTTAATCATTGATTGTGTTAACTAAATTAACACTAAGTTTTATTGAAATCTGGACAGTAAGTTTCTTTCTAATACGAATTAGTTCTTCTTTTAACAATGAGTTTTAAATGTGTAAAATTCTTGATTTGGAAAAATTTTTAGCAGTCTAGAAATTTATACTTCCAAGCTAATATGGATTGAGTGTATACTATGTGCTTACTAAAGTGCTTTGCATGTATTATCTCCTATAATTCTCACAATAAATTTATGCTTCCAACTGTTTTAGGTGTTCATATATAATAGATTTTAACATATGCCACATTTTCATTATTTTGGGTAGCAAAAATCACATAGTAATGGAAAAATTCCTAAGTTATATCCCTTCAAAATGCCTTCTCCATTGCACAATTTTTTTAAAAAGTTACCATTTAATTCATTTAAAAATATGTATTTAAAGAGAAACATTGAGTGTGCATTCAGTTTTTTAAATCTGCTGGTAGCATCTATTGACTTGTCATAAAAAATAACTTTGGAACACTTATCTTAAAGTACTCTTTAAGTACTCTTTAGGTACTTTACCACTTGCCAGCCAGCATTTTTCTCTGTGGAACAGTAGAATTTCATGGTATTTTATCGTTTCATTTATTGCAAAGATTCTATAATATTTTAAAAGACTCATATTTCTAAGACTAACTACATGGGTACATATTATATACTTTGGTGTCAAATTATGCAAATTTATTGCATAGTAATTACTTGGTGAATAAATTTTGTTTGTGATGGTCTCTGTGACTCCAGACTGTTTATATTTATTTGAGTTAAAGCAGCCTTTTCCTCAGTGGTTACACTTGCATAATTTTTTCATAAATTATTCTTTCTATTAAAGATCATTTCAGTTGTGAATATATCTGCTCCCATACATTCTTCCATTAATACCTCCTTAAAAAGAGTTTTTCATGTATTTCAGAAGATTCTGAGACAGAATCTATAACATACCTCAAGCTCAAACAGCAATAGCTGCTGTTTTTTAATCCACGTAAACAGCAAACTTACATAATACAAGACTGCATGAATTGATCTAACACTTGTTTCTTCAAATCTTCAGCAATGTTCAGCAGTGTTTCCCACGTGTTTATCAATGGAATCTGCCAATATGAGAAAGCATTTTTATCACCTTATTGGTTTCTGTGTATTATTTCAGCTATTTCCCCAACAGTTTGGCTTTTGCTATAAAGTAAGAGGCTTCAGAACAGGTTTCTAAAACGTTTATCTTTATATTTACTGAAATGTTGAAAAGTACTGGATTGAGTACTTTTAAACATCACTGAAAAACTGGAGAGATTGGCTTTACTATTTTGGATAACTAATTTTTTTTTTTTAAAGAAAAAAGAAGAAAGAGAGAAAAAAAGAAAGAA
>NW_016107347.1:3915242-3921932 GCF_001604975.1 Cebus imitator | reverse complement strand
GTTGAAAGTTCTTTTCTTTACGGATGTTGAATATTGGCCCCCACTCTCTTCTGGCTTGTAGGGTTTCTGCTGAGAGATCTGCTGTGAGTCTGATGGGCTTCCCTTTATGGGTAACCTGACCTTCCTCTCTGGCTGCCATTAGTATTTTCCCCTCATTTCAACCCTGGTGAATCTGGCGATTATGTGCCTTGAGGAATATCTTTGTGATGTTCTCTGTATTACCTGGAGTTGAATATTGTCCTGCCTTGCTGGGTTGGGAAAGTTTTCCTGAATAATATCCCGTAGTGTATTTTCCAACTTGGAATGATTCTCTTCGTCACATTCAGGTACACCTATCAAACGTAGATTAGGTCTTTTCACATAGTCCCATAATTCTTGGAGACTTTGCTCCTTCCTTTTTATCCTTTTTTCTCTAATCTTGTCTTCTCATTTTATTTCATTAAGTTGGTCTTGGACCTCTGATATCTTTTCTTCTGCTTGATCAATTCCGCTGTTAAAACTTGTGCATAGTTCACGAAGTTCTCGTGTTTTTCATCTCCATTAATTCACTTATATTCCTCTCTAAATTGTGTATTCTTGTTAACATTTCATCAAACCTTTTTTCAAAGTTCTTAGTTTCTTTGCCTTGGGTTAGAAGTTCTTTTAATTCACAGAAGTTTCTTATCATCCACCTTTTGAAGCCTGCTTCTGTTAATGGAACACACTCGTTCTCCATCAGGGCTTGTTCTGTTGCTGATGAGGAACTGTGATCCCCTGTAGAGGGAGAGGCATTCTGATTTGGGGTATTCTCAGCTTCTTTAGGCTGGTTTCTTCCCTTCTTTATAGATTTATCCATCTGTGGTCTTTATAATTACCGTCTTTATAATTGGGTTTCTGAGTGGACGTCCAACTTGTTGATTCCCAGCGCTAAAATCTGAGCAACCCACTGCGACAGGGCCAAAACAGCGGCGTTAAGATTGATGGTGCTTTTCTGACTCTGCACCAAGAACTGCTGCACCAAGGCAGCGGCAAAACCGCCTCTCCGGACAGGCCACAAGAGTCGCGCTGGCGACCCTTGGGGCTCCTCTGCTGGGAATTTCCTGGTGCGTGAGCAACAAAAATTCGTCTGAAAGTGTGGCATCCTCTCGTTCTCTGCACTTTCATTGGGAGCTACAATCCCGAGCTGCTAGTGATCAGCCATCTTTGATCTCTCTCCAGATAACTAATTTTTAAAATCAGTTTGTTGAAGTATAATATATACACAGTAAAATTCATCCTTCAGAGGTGTTCTGTTATACAAATTCCACAAATGTATACACTCATGTAAGCAACATACTCAAAATATAGAATATTTCCATGACCCTGACAAGTTCCCTGCACCTTGTAGGAGCCAATCCCTTTATCTACATCCAGTCTCAGACAACCACAGATCTGATTTTCATTCCCATAGTTTTGCCTTTTCCATAATATCATAAAAATAGAATTTCTTAGTATAGAAAGTATAGACTTTCAAGTCTGGTTTCTTTTACTTAGCATAAAGTTTTAAAAAAATACTCATCCATGTTGTTGCATGTATCAGTACTTTATTCTTTTTTTATTACTAAGTAGTATTCCATTGTATAGATGTAGCACGATTTGTTTATCCATTCACAAACTAATAGACATTGGGTGGTTTCCAGTTTTTGGATATTAAGAATATAGCTAATAGATTTGGTATAACTGTGCATATACAGGTATTTATGAGGGCACGTGCATTCAGTTCTCCTGGGTAAATAACCAAGAATAAAATTGTTGAGTGTATGTTTCACTTTACAAGAAACTGCAGAACTGTTTTACAAAGTAGCTGTACCATTTTGCATTTTCGCAAGCAATGCTGAGTTGTTCCACATCTTCATTAGCCTTTGTTATCTTTAGCATTTTAAAATTATTATTTTAAGCCATTCTAATAGGTGTCGAGTGGTATCTCTGTAATTTTACTTTGTATTCACCCCCCTCTTCAGCTTTATGGAGGTAAAATTTTATACAAAACTGTATATATTTAAGGTAAACAATGTAATGAGTTTTGATATATGTGTACAACCTTGAAAACATTACCACAATCAAGATAGTAAGAATTACTATCTTGTATTACAAAGAATAATATACAAATATACAAAGAATATACTCTTTGTAATTTAGCCCCCTTTCATACTTTCTCTTCCTCAGCCCGCAAGAAACTATTGCTCTGTTTTCTGTTGCTAGAGATTATTTCGTGTTTTTAGAATTTTATATATTGACCAAAGAATATGTTTTGGCTTTGTCTGCCTTTTTAAAGCCAGTCGTTATGTTGAGATTCATCCATGTTGTTGAGTATTAGTTATCTGTTCCTTTTTATTGCTAAGTAGTATTCATTTGTCCTTCCCAGAGCTCTTCATTTGATTGTATAGATCCTAATGTCCATCTGGTAACAATCTTTTTGCCTGGGGAATTTTTTTTTTTTTAACAACTATTACAAAGCAAGTAAGCTGTCGCTGAATTTTCTTACCTGTTTTTTTGTTTTTCTTTTTGTTTTTTTTTTGCTCAAGGTGTCTTTGCTTTCATTTTCAAAAAATTATCTTTGGGTATAGAACTCTAAGTTGACTTGTTATTTTTTCCTTCAGGACTTAAAAAATGTTGCTTCATTTCTTTTTTGGCTTGTATAGTTTCTGATGAAAAGCCTACACTAAATATTCTCTTTGTTTTGCTGTGTATAACGTATTCCTCACCCTTTTTCCCCAGCTGCCTTCAAAATTTTCTCTTTATTTTAGATTTTTAGCAGGGTGATTATGATGTATCTAGGTATGTGTAAGATTTTCTTTCTTTCTTTCTTTGGTGTATATTCTTTCTGGGTTGTTTGAGCTTGGATCTGTGATTTACTTTCATTCACTACTTTTGGAAAATTCCTGGCCATTCATTATGTCTCCAAATATCTCTCCTTCCTCATTTTCTTTCTTTTATCTTTTTGGGACTCCAGTTATATGTACATTACTATGTTTGATATGATTCTACATCTGTTGAATGCCCTGTCCTGATTTTATTCTCCTACTCTTTTTCTTTCTTTTTGTGGTTTTGTTTGGGTAATTTCTGTTGACAGATCTTCAAGTTAATTGATTCTTTCCAGTTAGGTTTCTACTGCTACTAAGGAGTATGTTGAAAGCAATTTTTTATCTCCAATATTAGGTTTTTTGTTTTTGTTTTGTTTTGTTTTGAGACAGAATTTTGCTCTTGTTGCCCAGGCTGGAGTGCAATGGTGCAGTTTGGCTCATTGAAACCTCTGCCTCCCAGGTTCAGGAGATTCTCGTGCCTCAGCACCCACCACTATGCCTGGCTAATTTTTCTATTTTTAGTTGAGATGGGGCTTCACCATGTTGGCCACGCTGATCTCGAACTCCTTACCTCAAGTGATCTACCCATCTCAGCCTCCCAAAGTGCTAGGATTGCAGATGTGAGCCACAATGCCCAGACAACATTAGGTTTTTAATATCTGGCAATACCCAGATGTTGAAACTAGCACACAGGAACTTTACAATAACTATGATTAATATGTGAAAGGCTATAATAGAAAAAGTAGCATGTATAAAAGTTGGGAAATTTCAGAAGAAAGATGATAGTGCTAGACTGGAAATAATAAGTTTCTAGCACTACCATCTTTCTTCTGAAATTCCCCATCTCTCTCTTGCTCTCTCTCTCTCTCTCTCTCTCTTTTTTTAGACAGAGTCTCACTCTGTTGCCCAGGCTGGAGTGCAGTGGCAGGATCTTGGCACACTGCAACCTCTACCTCCTGAGTTCAAGCGATTCTCCTGCCTCAGCCTCCCAAGCAGCTGGGGCTACAGGCACACACCACCACACCCAGCTAATTTTTTGTATTTTAGTAAAGACGTGGTTTCACCGTGTTGCCCAGGCTGGTCTCAAACTCCTGAGCTCAGGCAATCCACCTGCCTCAGCCTCCCAAAGTGCTAGGATTATAGGTATGAGCCACCACACCTGGCCAAATTCCCCATCATCTTTTATAAATGCTACCTTTTCTACTATATTCTTGCATGTATTAAGCATAGTTACTGTAAAGTTTCTTTATGCTAGTTTCAACATCTAGATATTAGATATTGACTCTATTGTTTCTTGATAGTAGGGTGTGTGTGTGTGTGTGTGATATAATTTTTGAGTGAAAGCCAGACTTCACATAAACTGTGGAGACTGGAGTAAATATTGTTAACAGTGGGAAATGAGTATGACTCTTCTTGTGTAAGGCCATTAATGTGAAGAATTGACTCAATCTGTCAGGAGATGAGCTGGGTTTAAGTTTTGTTGTTGTTATGGTTACCATCAGTGCACCACAGGCTTCTAATTCTTCATTGGTGAGCTGTCTGTGCTTACAGTGGACACTGGTATGCTAGTCTTTTCTCAGGTTTATTGCCCTATCATCAGCTTTCAGCTTTCCTGAATTGCTATACCACAGGGAAGATCTCTCACCATGGATCTTCCGCGTCCCCAGCCTTAGACTACTGCTTGTTTCTTTTTGCCAGGTTTGTGTTCAGGGTAAATGGATTTATCTGTTGTTCTACTCCAGTCTGTGTCTTAGGGAGGGTCTCTGAAATTGGGCCTCTCTCCACATTCCTGGCCCTCCTTCTTGTGGCAACCAAATTCTGCTTTGTATTAATAGTAGTTGATCTTAAACAAGAGTTTTCTTCACCTTTCCCAGTAGTAGAAAACCTCTGCGTTATATTAGTTTTCAATGTTAGGTGCAAGATGATTTTGTGCTTCTCCCCAGAGATAGCCTTTTCTTATACTCCTAACCCCTCTCCACAATGTATCTTTTCCTGGGCTTTGGGCAGCAGTCTTTACTGCCACTCTTCCAGAAGTTTAAAGCTTTTGCTTCACATGAGAAAAGGGTCTGGGGAGAAAAATGTATGGTGTTTTGTGTCTGGCCACACAGACCTACCAGTTAATGTCTGTATACCTGCTACACCCGTCCTCCTTTCTCCTGGATTTAATTGATACATAATAACTGTACATATTCTTGGGCTATATGTGATATTTTGATACATGCATACAATGTGTAATGATCAAGTCAGGTGTTTAGAATATTCATCACTTCGAATATTTATCATTTCTTTGTGTTGGAAACATTTCAAATCTTCTGTGGTAGATGTTTTGAAATAGACAATAAGTTTTTAGTAACTGTAGTCACCCCACTGTGCTATCGAATGCTAGAACTTATTTCTTCTATCTAACTTCATGTTCGTATCCATTAACCAACCTCTTTTCATAACTCTACCACTTCTCAGCCTCTGGTAACCATCATTCGAATCTCTACCTCCATTAGATCAACTCTTAGTTCCCACATATGCAGTGAGATCATGCAATATTTGTCTTTCTGTGCCTGGTTTATTTCTCTTAACATAATATCCTCCAGTTCTATCCATGTTACTGCAAATTACAGGCTTTTATTCTTTTTATGGCTGAATAGTATTCCATTGTACATATGTACCACATTTTCTTTATTTGTTCATGGACACTTAGGTTGATTCCATATTTTGGCTATTCTGAATGGTGCTGAAATATGTATAGAGGGGCAGGTATTCCTTTGATATACTGATTTCGTTTTCTTTGAATATATCCCCAGTAGTGGGATTATTAGATTATAAGGTAGTTCAATTTTTAATTTTTTGAGAAACCTCCATGCTGTTTTCCATAATGTCTGTACTAATTCACATTTTCACTAACAGCGTTTAAGAGTTCTCTTTTTGCCCCATCCTCACCAGCACTTGTTATTTTTTTTATTTTTGATAATAGCCATTCTAACTGGAGTGAGATGATATCTGATTGTGGTTTTGATTTGCATTCCCCTAATGATTAGTGATGTTGAACATTTTTTCACATCCCTGTTGACCATTTGTATGTGTTCTTATGAGAAATATCTATTCACATCTCTTGCCCACTTTTTAATGGGATTACTGGCTTTTGTTTTGTTTTGTTTTGTTTTTTGCTGTTGAGTTGTGTGAGTTCCTTGTATATTCTGGATATTAGTTCCTTGTCAGATGAATAGTTTGCAAATATTTTCTCCCATTGTACATGTTGTCTCTTTATTGATTGTTTCCTTTGCTGTTCAGAACCTTTTTAGCTTAATTTAGTCTTGTTTGTCTATTTTTGTTTTTGTTTCCTGTGATTTTAAAGTCTCTGTTACAGCAGGGCATGGTGGCTTATGCCTGCAATCCTAGTGCCTCAGGAGGCTGAGGCAGGAGAATCACTTGAGGACAGGAGTTTGAGACCAGCCTGTGAAACATAGTTAGACCCTGTCTCTACTACAAAAAAAAAAAAAAAAAAAAAAGTTTTTAATTAGCTGAGCATGATGGTGTGCACCTGTAGTCTCACCTACACAGAAGGCTGAGGTGGAAGGAACACTTGAGCCCAGGAGTTTGACTGTGAGCCATGATCATGCTACTGCACTTCAGCCTGGACAACAGAGGAGAGTGCAGGTCTAAAAAATTAAAAAATAAGGCCGGGCGCGGTGGCTCACGCCTGTAATCCCAGCACTTTGGGAGGCCGAGGTGGGTGGATCACGAGGTCAAGAGATCGGGACCATCCTGGTCAACATGGTGAAACCCCGTCTCTACTAAAAATACAAAAAATTAGCTGGGCATGGTGGCGCATGCCTGTAATCCCAGCTACTCGGGAGGCTGAGGCAGGAGAATT
>NW_016107347.1:3897101-3915219 GCF_001604975.1 Cebus imitator | reverse complement strand
AAAAAAAAAAAAAAAAAAAAAAAAATTAAAAAATAAGGTCTCATCCATAAAATCTTTGTCTAGTAGAATGTCCTATAGAATTTCCCCTATGTTTTCTTCTAGTTGTCCATATTTTTGAATCTTATCTTTAAATCTTTAATCCATTTTAAGTTGACTTTTATATAAGGTGAGAGACAGGGGTCTAGTTTCATCCTTCTGCATATGGATATCCAGTTTCCCCCGCCCCATTTATTGAAGAAAGTGTTCTTTCCCCAGTGTATGCTCTTGACAACTTTGTCAAAAATCAATTGGCTGTTAATATGTGGATTTATTTCTGGGTTCTCTGTTCTCTTCCATTGGCTTATGTATCTATTTTTGTTAATACCATGCTGTTTAGGTTACTAATGCTTAGTAGCATATTTTGAAGTAAGGACATATGATACTTCCAGTTTTGTTCTTTTGATTTGGATTGCTTCAGCTATCTGAGGTTTTTTGTGGTTCCATACAAATTTTAGAATTCTTTCCTATTTATATGAAGAATATCACTGGTATTTTGATAGGGATTGCATTAAATCTATAGACTGTTTTGGGTAGTGTGGTCATTTTAACAATAGTAATTATTCCGACCCATGAGCATGGAATGTTTTCTATTTGTGTCCTCTTCAATCTCTTTCATCAGTGGTTTTTGTTGTAGAGGTCTTTCACATCTATCATTAAATTCATTACAAGGTATTTTACGTTTGTAGCTATTGCAAGCGGGATTGCTTTTTTGATTTTTTCCTGCTAGTTTGTTATTGGTATATAGAAACACTACTGATTTTTGTATGTTAATTTTGTACCCTACAACTTGACTGAATCTGTTTATCAGTTCTAAGAGTTTTTTGGTGGCGTCTTCAGGATTTTTGTGATATAAAATTATGTCATTTGCAAAGAAAGATAATTTGACTTCCTTTTTTCTAACTTAGATGGCTTTTATTTTTCTGTTTTTTAATTGGTCTGGCTAGGACTTCCAGGGCTATGCTGAATAAGTGGTAAAAGGTGAACATCCTTGTTTTGTTCCAGTTCTTAGAGAATAGGCTTTTAGCTTTTCCTCATTTAATATGATGTTAGCTGTGGGTTTGTCATATATGGCCTTCTTATGTTGAAGTATGTTCATTCAGTGTCTCATTTGTTGAGTTTTTAATCATGAAGCCATGTTGAATTTTATAAAATGATTTTTCTGCATTTATTGAGATGATCATATGGTTTTTGTCTTTTATTCTGTTGACGTGATATATCACATTTATTTATTTGCCTGTATTAAAACATCTTTGCATCCCTGAGACAAATCCCACTTGATTATGGTGTCTTTTCTTTTTGATGTGTTGTTTGATTTGTTTTACTAATATTTTATTAAGGAGCTCTGCATCTATGGGATATTGGTCTGTTTCCTTGTTTTTTTGTTTGTTTGTTTGTTTGTTTGTTTTTTGGTGGGGGGAAAGTGTAAAAATTCATGGAAAATTAAACAATATGCTCCTAAGTGAAATTGGACCCATAAAGATATTCAGAATGAAATAAAAAAAATTTCTTGAAGCAAATGAAAATGGAAACACATCTTACCAAAATCAGTGTGTTTCATGCCACTGGTTTTTGTTGTTGTTGTGGTATTCTTTTCTGGTTTTGGTATCCGGGTAATGCTGTCCTTGCAGAATAATTTAGAAGGAATTTCCTCCTCTATTTTTGAAGCAATTTGAGAAGAATTCGTGTTAGTTCTTTACAGGTTTGGTAGTAAAGCCATTCAGTCCTGGGCTTCCCTTTATTGAAAAACATTTTATTACTGATTCCATCTCACTATTCATTATTGTTCTTTTCAGGTTTTTTATTTCTTCCTTGTTCAATCTTGGAAGGTTGTGTTCATCCAAGAATTTATTCATATTCTTTAGGTTTTGCAGTTTGTTAGCCATGTCATTGTTTGTAACAGTCGCCAATGATCTTCGTATTTTTGTGGTATCTGTTGTAAGGTCTTGCTGTTTCTGATTTTGTTTGTTTGGGTCTTTTTTCTTTTTTTCTTAGTCTGTCTAGCAGTTTATCAAGTTTACCTTTTCAAAAGCCAACTTTTTGTTTAGCTGATTCTTTGTTTTTGTTTTGTCCCTATTCATTCTTTTCTGCTCTGCTCTTTATTTTTCTTTACTTTTACTAATTTTGGTTCTGGTTTGCTCTTGCTTTTCTAGTTATTGAGGTGCATCATTGGTTGTTTATTTGAAAACTTTCTGCTTTTTTGGTGTAGGCATTATTGCTATAAACTTCCCTCTTAGCCATGCTTTGCAGTATCCCATTGGTTTTGGTAAGCTGTGTTTGCTTTCTTTTTTTTTTCAAGAGAATTAAATTCATTATTGATTACACATAATAATGGATGATACACAAGCTTCATTCCCTTCTATAATTTTATCTGGTACCATTATTCAATTTAGATATATTGCATAAGATGTGCCAACAATCATTCTTATAACCAACAATTCCATGATTTTGTTTGGGTAATCCCTTTTAATGGTGAGCTTCAGGTCACAACAGTAACTATCAGTTCAACTACGACAAGGTTTCTGAAGACAATGGCTTCTCCACCCAAGCAGGTTGTATATAAATTCCAAATAGAACCTGGTATCACCCTGAAGGAATTCTAACTTCACACTGTTGGGGAAATTTACCAAGATGCCTTCAGAGTAGACTACCTTAGCACATTTTTTAAAAAGACACATTTATTCAGCATCACGATCAGACTCTTACATTTAGCAATCAACAGCATGGGTGAAAAAAAAAATCTATATTAAAAACCTTTTTGGAATGCTTTACACTTTCCACATAACAGAAAAAAAAAAAAAAAAACCTGTTGTTATACAATTGGTCACAAATACAGTCCTCTCCAAGTTTTTTGCCCATACATATGAATATTTGTCTAAAACATGTCTTCTTTGTAGCAGCTAGGCCCTGCCACCACTGTGCTTGGCTGAGTTAAAAAATTTGTTGTAACCTGTAGCTTTCCCATCACTTCTCTGGCTCTCCTTTCCTGCTAAACTTTGTTTCCTGGCAGTAATTAAAATCTTCAGCCACTACCATAGCTGCTGCTGCTACTGGAACCACAATAGCCACCTTGGTTTCATGGTTTGGCAAAGTATTGTCCTCCACTGCCATAGGGGCCAGAGCTTCTGCTTCCAAAGTCTCCTCCTTTCATGAGTCCGAAATTTGAAGACTGATTATTATAATTGCCAAAATCATTGTAGCTTCCACCACCTGCAGAATTTCTTCTGTCATTACCAAATCCATTATAGCCATCCCCACTGCCACCATATCCACCACCACCATGGCTGCCACCAAAGCTACCACAACCACTGAAGTTTCCTCCATGACCAGAGTTATCATTCCCACCAAAAACCACCTCCATGACTACCACCAAAGTTTCCAGAACCACTTCGACCTCTTTGGCTGGATGAAGCACTAGCCATCTCCTGCTTTGACAGGGCCTTTCTAACTTCACAGTTGTGGCCATTTACAGTACAGTATTTCTGAATGACAGCCTTATCCATGGAGTCATGTTGTCAAAGACTACAAAGGCAAAGCCCTTTTTCTTGTCACTGCTTCAGTCAGTCATTATTTCAATCACTTCCATTTCCATACTGTTCAAAATAATCTCTTAGCTGATGTTCTTCAATGTCTTCTTTAACACCACCAACAAATACCTTTTTCACAGTTAAGTGGGCACCTGGTCTCTGAGAATCTTCTCTTGAGACAGCTCTCTTTGGTTCCACAACTCTTCTATCCACCTTGTGTGGCCTTGCATTCATTGCTGCATTCACCTCCTCTACAGTGGCATATGTGAAAAGCCCAAAGCCCCCAGAGCGCTTGGTGTTTGGATCTCCCATTACCACTCAGTCCGTGAGCGTTCCCCATTGCTCACAGTAGTTCCTCAGCCTCTCATCGGTTGTTTCAAAGCTCAGTCCTCCAATGAAGAACTTCTTCAGTTGTTTGGGCTCTTTAGGAGACTCTGATTTAGACGTGATGTCAGGGGAACAAGAGTCTTTAACAATGCTTCCTCGGCGGGGTCCATGGGCAGATAGGACATATTTCCATTTCCATTTGCTTCACATAATTTTTAAATTTCCTTCTGAATCTCTTTATTGACCCAATTGTTAGGAGCATGTTGTTTAATTTCCATGTATTTTTACAGTTTCCAAAGTTCCTCTTGTTATTTATTTTCAGTTTTATTCCACTGGGAGCTGAGAAGATACTTGTTATAATTTTGATTTTTAAAAATTTGTTAAGACTTGTCTTGTGATCTAATATATGGTCTATCCTGGAGAATGTTCCATGTGATGATGAGTAGGATGTGCATTCTGAAGCTGTTGGATGAAATGTCTTGTAAATGCCTGTAGGTTCATTTAGTCTCTAGTGCAGATTGAGTATGTTTCTTTGCTGTTTTTCTGTCTAGATCTGTGCAATAATGAAAGTGAGATGTTGAAGTCCCCAACTATTAGTATATTGGAGTCTCTCTATCTCTAACAATATTTGTTTTATATATCTGGGTGCTCCAGTGTTAAGTACATATATATTTACAATTGCTACATCCTCTTGCTGAATTAATCCCTTTATCATTTTCAGTCACCTTTTTTTGTCTCTTTTTATGTTTTTTGGCTTTAAGCCTATTTTGTTTGATATAAGTATAGCTACAGAAATATGCTTTTGGCTTCTGTTTGTGTGGAATATGTTTGTCTATTCCCATTCTTTCAATCTATGTGTGTCTTTACATGTGACGTAAGTTTTTTAGACAGCATATAGTTGTGTCTTTTTTAAAAAAATTCATTCAGATAGTCTATATCTTTTTTTTGACAGATGAGGACATGTTATTATCATCTTTTTCATTGTTTTCTGATTGTTTTGTATTTTTTGTTCTTTGTTATTGTTTACTTCTACAATTTGATCTGTTTTGTAGTAATAACAGTTGACTCCTTCTCATTTGTATATCTGCTTTATCAATGAGTTTTATTTTTTGTGTGTTTTCATATATATGTAAATATAGTACTTTTACTTCCAGTTGTAGGACTTCCTTAAGCATTTATTTTGTTGAATTTGTCATTCAGATCATGAATTCTTTTCTTGATTTCTTTGTATTATTCACTTGGGCTGTTCTATCTCACTGACTTTTTCTAATTTCATTGTTTTGAATTTTTTCCAGGCATTTCATAGATTTCCTTTTCTTTGGGATCTGTTATTGGTAATTATAATGTTCCTTTGGAGATATCATGTTTTCTTGCTTTTTCATGTTTCTGTGTCCTTACCTTAATATCTACACATCTATTGTAACAGTTGCTTCTTCCAGTTTAGCTTTGGTAAGGAAATACTTTTTCCTGTAGATGTCTCCATAGTGTTGGTTAGGGAAGGTACTTTGGCATTAATTCTTGGTGGGTGTAGTAGTGTAGCCTTTGTATGACTTCTTCAGCTGTAATCAGCTCATCAGTGTCATCTGTGTGTTCCTCAGTGGCTTAGGCTGCAGTTGTTATTGGAGGCCGTGGTGACACTTTGCTGATGATGTGAATGCCAAATGGGCCAGTTATCAGGCAACAGTGGTGATGGTGGTGGTGGTGTGCTGAGCACACCAGACCTCAGGTGCCAAGGTAGTATATGTGGGCACCAGCAGTGACACATCTAAGAGACAGAGCCTTGGGCCCCCAGGTGATGTGCATGGTGCCTACAGTGGCAGGTCCTGAAGGGCAGGTCCTCTGGTCCCCACACAGCATGTGTGATGGTGGTGGTGGCAGTAGCAGTGGCAGGCCTATCCTCAGAGCACCAAGCAGTGCACACAGGCACCAGCAGTGGTGCCTGTCAGCAGGGGCTGGTGGCAGCAATGTCAGTGTAGGCAGGCAAGTCCCACTGCTTTTGGGAGGTGCACATGGGCACAAGCAGCATGTGGAGTGGGCCTGTCCTTATTCTGCTAGACAGCATTCATATACACTGGCTGCAGCACACGGGGTAGGCCTATCCCCAAACCCCTGCACAATGGGTGCAGGCCCACTCACTGTCTTTGTCATGAACACTCAGTAGAGGTCCACAGATAGAAGTTTGTGAATGAGTACTAACTCCGGTACTTGGTGCCCTCACTACTCCAGACTGGCACACTAACCCACCCTTAGCCTTTGGAAGTTCCTTGAAAATGTAGCTGATTTCTTCTTTCCCACTTGTATTGTGGCCTACAGCTTTTTCTCATGTGGTTTGCTCTAAGTGAGAGAGTTTGTATCTTTCATCTCTCCTTTCAAACTCAGGTAACTCTATTTTCTTTTGGCTTCAGCTTTCTGATTGGTTCAATAAAGTTATGATTTTGCTTTTTTCTGGACCTTTCTCATTGTTATGATAACAATAGTCTGCAACTTTTTACATACTAAAATGCATGCTTAATTGTTAAAATTTTTTATTATGATGATGAAATCAAGCTATTACTATCTCAAGGTAAAAAATGTTCTTTGGTTGAGTTTCATAGTTAATTAACATCCTAGATCATTTAAAATTTTTGGACAAGTTCTCATTAGATCTGTTTAGATTAACATTGTTTTTTATTGAAATATGGCTGAAGTGTTTGTTATTAAGAGTGGAAAGAATGTCAGCTGACACTTTCTTGTTTGCTTGTGCTTGCATTATTAGTATTACCTTTAAGCGATAGCATCTTGAAATGATTTTTTTTAGACCACTTGTCTCTTTGTGAGGGCTAATTTTCTTAAAGCTAGATAATATAATTGCAAACCTCTTAACCAAGCACACTTAAACTGCAATACATCACAGTTCCCTGAAAGTGATTAAGTGGCAGAGGTTTGTACTGTCAACCCCTGTGAGTTTGAGAACTCCCACTCTGCCTCACAGATCCTTTTATATCATACATGATATATGACTATATGACATAGATACTAACTGAGGGAATCAGGATCAATCCACATGTTAAATACTTATAAAGCTTAATTTCTTTCTTTAGATAAAAACTTTGCTAGAATATTAGACTATTAGAAACAAAAATTAGAAATACTAGGAATTCTAATGTTTTCTCTCTAGACTTTAAGATCTTCCAATGTACTCCCTGGCTTGCATATCCCCAGCTGAAGCAATGCTGCACTTGTCTGCATGTTTCTATACAGCAAAACCTCTGTCTCAATCACTGTTTGTTCCTCTCAATGCCTTGCATAGGCCTGATACTTTATACGAGGCAATACATTCCTACTTGTTGAATAAGTGAACACATGGTCCCTGACAGCAGGACGCCTTGTCATTCACTGGATCGGGTCAACTATGACAATCATATGAAAAAATAGAAACCTATCTAAGATAGTATGTAATAACTAAATTGTACCATACTGATGACATCCATTTGATTTTTAAAAAGGGAGTTAAATACAAATTGATGTCTTGGAGAAAGGTACATAGACAAAGTCCACTTGGGCTGAGCCTTAACATTGGGGAGCATTGAAGTAGTCAGAGATAAAAGTGGCTTTTTCCATCAGAGAACAACACAAGCAAAGTGGAGCATGAGCAGGGTCTAGATGAGTTCAGATCACAAGGGGTAGGAGCAGCGGCCCCTGCAATATGACCACACCAGCAGCACGGGAGTCCGGGTGGGCTGAGGAATTTATTCAGGCAGAGGCACACTCACTGGCCCCCTATCTGTGATTATTACTTCTGGTCTTCAGTGTCTTCTAGCTGGTTCAGCAGAAGCCAATGCACTGGGATAGCCATAGAACCACAGAAGCCTACGTAGAATGGATAACACCATGCCCTCTTCTCCCTCCATATCACTCCCTGCTGCATGAATTTGTCCTTGCTTAGCTTGCTTACCTTCAAAAACAAGTACTTATTTAGTGATTAAAATGAGGCAAGTGCTATACAAGGCATCAAAGTTAATGAAGAATAAGATGTAATTCTTGCCTTTAAGGAACTCAGTCTTATGAGAGAGACATTGGCATAAAGTGAATACTTAAAATGCCATGCAGTAAATACCGACATAGAGTTTATGCAGCACATTACAGGAGAGCAGAAGAGGGATAAGTAGTCCAGGTCTGGGGGGAAAGGGAGGTGGGATGAAGAGAAATTGTGCAAGAGAGATAGTTTCTTAGACAAAGGAACAAGAAAGCTGAGTCTTAAGGGTTGAGTAGGAGTTATTTAGGTAATGAGGGAATAAGTGAGACACTTAAAGAGGAAGAAAAGTAAGTGCTACGAGCTTAAGAAGTATTAATAAAAGGCAGGTAGGAGAGAAAAACTAGTCTAGAGAGTTAAGCAGAGACCTGTCTTTTAACATGTTAAAACAACTGTAGCGATTTAGCTGAGAGATGATAGTGACTTGAGTTAGGGTAGAGAAGAGGGGACAGACGCAAAAATACAGCGGTGGTGACAGCAGCACATGACCACTTGGATATGAAACCACACGAATCTGAACTCTCTACCTCGAAACAAGTTGGAAGTAATCAAAAGAAGAAAAGATTTCTAGGTAGATAATGCGTTTGGTTTTGAACATAATGAGTTTGAGAGACCAGTGGGACACCCAGGCGAAAGTTTCCATCCGGCAGCTGGACCACAAAGCCTGGATATTAGGTGAGCAGGCTGCGCTGGAAATCATCCTCAGTTCATGTGTAATAGCTGAAACCATGAGATGTGGATGAGGTCATCCCCAGAAGCGTGTGCACGGTTAAAAGCAACAGGGCAGGAACAACTGGATAAATGAGCCATAGTCCAGTGAGTGACCCAGGAATCCTGCCAAGAGCCAAAGACATATCCCTGAAGGCCTGCAACGTTTAAAATAGGCTCAGAGGACAAAAGCCAGCAAAGAAAGTTTTCATAAAAATAAAGAGGAGCAGGACAGGGTGTGATCACAGAAGCCAAGAAGGTAAAACACTTTCTCTTTTTTTTGAGACAGAGTCTCACTCTGTCACCAGGCACCAGGCTGGAGTGCAGTGGCTTAACCTTGGCTCACTGCAACCTCCACCTCCCGGGTTCAAGCAATTCTCCTGCCTCAGCCTCTCGAGTAGCTGGGACCACAGGCGCGTGCCACCACGCCCAGCTAATTTTTGTATTTTTAGTAGAGACGGGTTTTCACCATGTTGGCCAGGATGGTCTCGATCTCTTGACCTCGTGATCCGCCCACCTCGGCCTCCCGAAGTGCTGGGATTACAGGCGTGAACCACTGTGCCCAGCCAGTAGGGAGTAGGCCAGGCATGGTGGCTTGTACCTGTAATCCTACTCAGAAGGCTGAGGTGGGAGGATCGTTTGAGCCCAGGAGTTCAAGGCTGCAGTGAGCCAAGATTGCACCACTGCACTCCAGCTTGGGTGACAGAGGAAGACTGCATCTCTGAAAAAAATACAAAAAACAAAAAGGAAGAGAGAGTGATCCTGGTGTGAAGAATAGCAGAGAATTTCGGAAAGAGAAAGATGTTCCTTGGGTTTAGCAACGTCAAGATGACTAGCAGTCTCACTGGTGGAAGCAGGAGCTGGACCCTCTCGGGTCTAGTCTGAGGAAGGGAAGGATCCCAACAACTCTCAGGCATCGAGGCTGCTCTGAGACTCAGGAGAAGGTTTGGCAGGAGAGTGGGAAGGAGAGGCAGGGCTGTGTCCAAAAAGCAGGGATGCTCCAGTGAGCTCCCCCTGCCCCATGGGAAGGGTGGCCAAGGAGGACTTGGTGACATTGAGGATGTCAGGGAGCAGTCAGGCTGGGAGCTGGACTGGCTGTCCACAGGGAATCTGGAGTCACTAGAAAATGAACAGGGAGACTGTGAGGCTGGTCAGTTTTTAATGTGTTTGGGGAGGGACAGGAAGTCAGTAAGTGATGGGGCTGAGAGGGGTGGGAAGGTGGCAGAGCACCATGACACCCACCTCAGAGAAGCCAGGATATTTACCTGAGAGTAGAAGAAAGTAGTCTGGAGCAGCTTTGGGAAATGACGACAGGTGAAGGTTTGTGAGTGTGGAGAATGAACAGCCTCCCCTGAGAGAGGGCCCCAGGGGAAGGCCTCAGTCGGGGAAGACCTCAGTGTCCTCAGGGAAGAGACAGATTCCCCTTAAGGCCACGAAAGCTGGGATATAAACTTGAATACGCCTACCATGAGCAGGCATTTTTCAGGACACTCAGTGAAAAGGTCTGAGAAGAGAGGCAGTGGAGGTTCAAATCTAAGAAGAGAAAGCACAGAGCAGTTTGGGAAGAGTGTGGGAAAGGCTGCAACAGGAAGACGGCTAGGAGCTGAAGCTGGGGGCAGGATGCTAGGGTCAGTGCTCTAAAGGGCTCGGCTGGACAAAGAGCTGCTTTTGTGAGTGAGGAGGTGATCCAAGGTCCCTAAGATGAGACCAGAGGCCCCACCAAGTCAGGGATTGGGAGTCTGTGGCTGGGGAAGCTCCTCATATCCGGAGCATAGGCTTCAGCTGCAGCCGCAGGGCCATAGGAACTGACGCTGTAGCAAGAGGCCAGGAGGTTGACCGTATGCTGCTATCCTGGCTCCCAAGCCTTCTCAGCCTCCATGGTACCACACTGATGTTTCTTTTTACCTGTCCCCCAACCTTCTGCACCTCCCCAATTTAGGGACACGGCACTTCATAACACTAGCACTACCAAGGGAAAAAAGGTGTCTCTGTGTAAGCCCATTGTTCAGATGATAGAAGCTTGGTCTTCTGAGAACCAATTTCATATTTTAAAATTTCTTCATAGAAATTGGCCAAGTTGGCTGGGCACAGCGTCTCATGCCTGTAATCTCAGCACTTTGGGAGGCCGAGGCAGGTGGATCAAGTTGAGGTGAGGAGTTCAAGACCAGCCTGGCCAACATGGTGAAACCCTGTCTCTACAAAAATAACAAAATTAGCTGGGTGTGGTGGTACATGCCTGTAGTCCCAGCTACATGGGAGTCTGAGGTGGGAGGATTGCTTGAGCCTGAGAGGCAGAGGTTGAAGTGAGCCAAGATCACTCCACTGCACTCCAGTCTGGGTAATAGAGTGAGATTTTGAGAAAGAGAAAAAGAAAAAGAAGGAAAGAAAGAGAGAGAGAGAGAGAGAGAGAGAGAAAGAAAAGGAAGGAAAGAAAGAAATTGACTAATTTTTTAAAAAATCACCAATTCTAATAAAATGTTTTTGATGGACATTGTTTGCAAAAATGACAATTTTAAAAATATATGTGTATGTATAGAAGACAAATTTTAAATATATATATGTATGAAACGAGTTATCTCTTTTCAAAACAGACACAAGGCCCCTAATCATCACTAACATATTGGTGATGATTAGGGGCCTTGTGTCTGTTTTGAAAAGAGATAGCTCGTAAATAAGTGAATGGTGGTGACTATGGTCATCACTATTGATGTCAATTACACGTCCTGTTATAATACATTGATGCTCAGGGCCTCTGAGATAGACTAGTAGCAGCCTCTATGCTATGGTTACTAAACAGTCCCTGAAAACACCATTCTACTGGCTCATGTTGTCGTCATTGTTCTGTCTCTTCCTCGTCTGAGCCCATTACTTCCCTGCTGCTTCTTTTTTTTTTCCCCCCATTTATTTATTTTACTGCATTTTAGGTTTTGGCATACATGTGAAGAACATGCAAGATTGTTGCATAGGTACACATGTGGCAGTGTGATTTGCTGCCTTCCTCCCCATCACCTACATCTGGCATCTCTCCCCTTGCTATCTCTCCCCAGCTCCCCACCCCCCACCGTCCCTCCCCTATTTCCCCCCAACTGACCCCAGTGTGTAGTGCTCCCCTCCCTGTGTCCATGTGTTCTCATTGTTCAACACCCACCTATGAGTGAGAACATGCGGTGTTTGATCTTCTGCTCTTGTGTCAGTTTGCTGAGAATGATGGTTTCCAGGTTCATCCATGTCCCTATAAAGGACACAAACTCATCATTTTTGATGGCTGCATAATATTCCATGGCATATATATGCCACATTTTCCCTGTCCAGTCTATCATCGATGGGCATTTGGGTTGGTTCCAGGTCTTTGCTAGTGTAAACAGTGCTGCAATGAACATTCGTGTGCACGTGTCCTTATAGTAGAATGATTTATAATCCTTTGGATATATACCCAGTAATGGGATTGCTGGGTCAAATGGAATTTCTATTTCTAGGTCCTTGAGGAATCGCCACACTGTCTTCCACAATGGTTGAACTAATTTACACTCCCACCAACAGTGTAAAAGTAGTTGCCTCATTCTTCACAGCATTGTTTAGGTGAAGTTCTGAAGGCAATTCTGCCTCTCTAATGGGATCACCCACTCAGACTTGGTGACTGTTTGCTGTTCAGAAAATTTTGTGCTTTTTTCCGGAATTGGAACTGTGCTCTGCTTGGCCCATGTTGCCAGATTTTATTTATTTATTTAAAAAAATATTGACTACTTACCTGCCAGATTCTGAGTGAAGAACTGGGAGCAAAGAGGAAAACAGAGTCTTTGCCATCATAAAGCTTATAGTTTAGAGGCAGAAATAGACAATAAACCAACAAACAAAAATTGTAAGTTGAGAAAAAATAAATGAAAGAAACAGAATAACAAAATAGAGCATATCAGTCTTTCTTTGGATGGTGTGTGATGGAAGGAGGATTTAATTTAGATTGAGTGGCCATAGAAGGCCTCTTTCAGAAGTTATATTTAAGATAAGTTCTGAAGGAGGAAGGGAGCCTGCCAGGCAAAGTTGTAGCAAGAGTGATCCCAGAGAGAAGACTGTAAGTACATGCCCCAGAGAAGGGACTGAAAGGTCTAGGTGCCTATGAGGGACTGAAAGGAAACCAGTGTGACTAGAACATGGTGAGTGAAGAGAAAAGAGATACTGTAAGTGGGTGACAAGAGGACAGGCCAGGTGATGCTGGGCGCTGGACGCTATGACATGTACTATTCACAGTTTGTATTTAATTCTGAATTTAGTTGGAAGTCATTGAAGGTATATAAGCTTGGAAGTGACATGATTTGGTTTCCTTTACAAGATCATTTCAACTACTATGTAGGGAATAGATTGTAAAGAGGGAAGTAGAGGTAAAGAGATCAGATGAAGGCGGTTGCAATACTCCAAGTAAGAGATAATGGCGGACAACGGAAGTGTCATGTCAACAAGCAGGCATCACTCCTGTCTCTTTTTAACGTCTTTTATATTTTTTAACTTTTTATTGTGAATCAGTTTCAGACTTACCAAATACACAAAAATAGCACGAAGAATTTATTTATGCCCTTTACACAGCAGCCCCATGTATTAACATCTTCCATAACCACAATTATGAAACCCAGGAATTTAACACTGATACATTAGTATTAACCGAGCACGGTGCTTCTTCATAAGCTGTGACTTTTCTTTTCTGTTGTGTAGGCTCTGATCCAAGATTACACATTGTCATGTCAGCTTCGTCTCTCCAAGCCAGAACAGTTCTTGACTTTGTTTGTTTTTCACAATCTTGACAATTGGAAGAATACTGACCAGCTGTTTTGTTCACCACCCCTCAGCTAGTGTTTATCTGCTGTTCCCAATGATTATGTTCAAGTTACACAAGAAGGATACTAGGCCTTTTTACTGCATTATATCAGGAGGCCCATGATGACTATTTGTCATATCATTAGTCACTGGTAAAATAGTATCTGCCAGTTTTCTCCATTGTAAAGTTAGTATTTTTTCTTTTGTAATTATTAAGTGTCTTATGGGGAGATACTATGAAACTATGCAAATATCCTGTTTCTCCTCAAGCCTTTGCCTTCCAATCTGTGTATACAATTGATGATTCTTGCCTATAGCAATGATTACCACAGTGTATATGTGATGGGGTAGGGGTTAATTTAGTCTGAGTTGCCAAATGTTTAAAGAATCATGCAATATATTTCCCAAATGTCTAGTGGAGAGTTTCTGTTTTATAACTTGGCCTAGTTGTAATTACAACATTTACTAGTTGGAATTCTATGGTAAGAAAGTGCTTTCTTTTTATTTATTTATGTATTTATATAAGTATGGATTTATGGATATTTGTTTTATTCTATGGTTTATATCCATTCCGTCATTATTTGTTTTGTTGTTTAGATTTTCCAGATTTGGCCATTGGGGACCACCTCAAGTTGGTTCTTATGTTTTTTCAACATGTTCTTACCATTTTTTGAGCATTACCTTATCTTCTTCAACCATAAGTATTCCAGGCTTAGCTTGTACTTTTCCATCCCCAGCCGTGAAATCACTCATTTCTTCAAGGATCCTGGTTCTGTTCTTGGAGAATGAATTTTAAAAACCAACATCTGGGCTCTAGGTATGTTCACTGTTTCTTGGCTTTGTTGGTGGACAGAATCAGAAAATATAAGTATAAATATACACATATCTATCTATCTATCTATATCTATCTATCTATCTGTCTCAATTATCGATCTATCTCTATGTATTAAAAATGGGTTCATTCCGACCAGGCGCAGTGGCTCATGCCTGTAATCCTAGCATTTGGGAGGCCAAGGCAGGTGGGTCACAAGGTCAGGAGTTTGAAACCAGCCTGACCAACATGGTGAAAGCCTGTCTCTGCTAAAAATACAAAAATTAGCTGGGTATGGTGGCACGAGCCTGTAGTCCGAGCTACTCAGGAGACTGAGGCAGGAGAATCGCTTGAACCTGGGAGACGGAGGTTGCAGTGAGCCAAGATTGCTTCACTGCACTCCAGCCTAGGTGACAGAGCAGGACTCCATCTCAAAAAAAAAGGTTGATTCCAACCTTCTCTCTTTCCTTATTTGTAATTCCTTTCTCTGACAGCAAGAAACCTGGTTCACATTTGTCACTAAAAACTTATTAATTTGCTGAGTCCTGGAATACACATAAAGACTGTCAAGTTATACCCTTGTTAAAAAAAAAGCTAAACTAACTAGACTACGGTATCTGCATAGAGTTTATTTTTCTTTAGCCTGATAGTATCTGGCTAAGTTACAGTCCTCAATCATTCAAAAAATCAAACCTGTGAAGGGATTTCGTTGATGGATTTAAAGTCTATAATCAGTTGATTTTAAGTAAGTGAGATTATCCCAGATAATCGGGGTGGGCCAATTCAACCAATCAAAAGGCCTTAAGAGTGGGACTGAGGCTTCCCTAAAGAAGAAAAAACTCTGCCTGGGAACAGCAGCTTCAGCGCACACCCTCAGGTTCCGGCCTGCCGTGTGGATTTCTAACTTGCCTTAGACAATCCCTGCAACATTGCAAGCCCATTCCTTACAGTAAATCTGTTAGTGTACATGTCCTATTGATCTATTTCTCTGGGTGAATCCTGACTGACGTATTAGCCGATCAAAATAATGTTTTCTGCTTTCCAAATTCACTTAGTTTTCACCCAATCCCTTCAGTGTAATTATATTACTCATTTATAATTCAACTGGGTTCATTCGTTAGTGTTTAGGTTCCATTTTGACTTCCCCTACATCTTGGCTGATTTTAATTATCTAATTTTTGAGTATATTAAAAACATGGGTTTAAAGATCAGAACTAGACAAAAATGTCACTCAGAAAAGTCACTCATCCTTCATTCCACCCCCTTATTCTATGTACTCTATTGTCATCCATTTTCTGTAAGTAATCAGTCCCCATAGTTTCTGGTATACATTTTTGCTATTTCTTCCATTTGATACAAATGAGCAAATATATGTATATTTCTTATGTTCCCTTACTTCTTACATAAAAGAGCATAATACAGGTACCTTTTTGCTTAATAATATATCCTGGAAATCCCTGTCTCCAGTTCATAGAGCTCCTTCTCATTCTTTTCTATAGTTGCATAGCACTCCACTATGCCGATGTCCCATAGTTTACTCAATCAGTCTCCAGTGAAGGGGCATTAGGTTGTTTCCAGTATCTTGCAATCATAAGCAATATCTTAAGTAATGTCAAGTTAAAAAAAATAAAATGGTGTTCTCATTTTAGACTTTTCTGAGTAGGTTTATAAATCTTGAGGTCCAGAGAGGGAAAATGTTGAAAGCCATAGAAGACATTTGGGGAATGGGCAGCAGTGTGCAATTCAAACTTAGTGATGGAAAAGCCACACTTTGGGGAAAATCACCCTACATTTTAGTGGGTACCACAGTGAAAGGAAGGGCAGATGAATTGGAATCTATTCTCTTAGTCAGTGGTCCATCAAGAGTATATGTAATTCAAGGGAAGAACAAGTTAATCCTTTAGAGTACAGAAAGAAAATATTCAGGCCGAATGTGGTGGCTCACGCCTGTAATCCCAGCACTTTGGGAGGCTGAAGTTAGGTGTTCAAGACCAGCCTGGCCAACCTGGTGAAACCTTGTCTCTACTAAAAATATAAAAATTAGCCGGGCATGGTGACATGCACCTATAATCCTAGCTACTTGGGAGCCTGAGGCAGGAGAATTGCTTGAACCTGGGAGGCAGAGGTTGCAGTGAGCCGAGATCCTGCAATTGCACTCCAGCCTCAGCAACAAGAGCAAAACTCCGTCTCAAAAAAAGAAAGAAAGAAAGAAAGAGAAAATATTCAAACCTAATTTTATGTTTAAGCTTGAGCTAAAAATGAGATGTGTTACTATTATTTAATACACAGGCTGACAGTGATGAACTCACCGTACCAGTGTCTATTGGTCACAAGCCATGTATGTATTCTACAGCAAAGATGGGCTGGCAATGAAAACCTGACATGTCATTTTGCTTTCAGTGAATTGCAATGTACTGTAGTCTAAGTGCTATAGGATGTCACTGGTATGGCTGGATTCATTAAAGCAAGACTTAAAACATAGAAGAATCTTTACAATGCATTTTTAATGACATGAGGAGTGACTATGAACATCTTTTGTACCTCAGAGAAATTTGCTGGTGAGTGCATAAAAAATTACTTTGAAGAGTTGTTAACTTAGAGATGGAATTAAACATTCTTCTGTTACAAAAAAGAAAGTGTTCCAAAGTCACCAGTCTTTCTCTAATAACATATGACATTAAGTAGTTCGTAATCAAGCATATATTTTACATGAAAAAAAAAAACTCTGTAATCTGCTGCTTCAAAGTAACAAAGAATGAGAAGGATAAAAAAATGATTTGGTCATCAGAAAAAAAAATGTGTATCATCTATTTTTTAAAATACCCTTATATCTATGCCCTTAAAATAATTTAGAAATATTCTTTATAGTCTCCTTAAAAAAATTTCAAAACAAAGACTTTTAATGAGTTTTAAACCCAGATGTTTTAAAGTTAAAATTCAATGTTTTCTGATTAGTTTGCAAGGAAAAGTGATCAGAGCTGAGGAAAATAGAACTTTACTGGTCAAGTTTCAGTGAAAACTGGCCTGTGCAGGCAATGATACACCTCTTCCATTTGGATTAGACATATTGCAAAATATCTTCTCATTTATAGCAGTCTTTAAAACCAAGAATCAGGATAGACTAAGCTGAGAACCAGAATTTTGGATTGTTAAATTACAAGGTATTAAGCCAAGATTTTAAAAATTTAACTAGGCATATTCTATCACATTACCCTGTCATTTGTTAACATTAATTTTAGCACAATTAAAAAGGGATTTTAAGGGCGGGAGTGGTGGCTGACAACTGTAATCCCAGCACTTTGGGAGGCCGAGACAGATGGATCATTTGAGGTCAGGAGTTGGAGACCAGCCTGGCTAACATAGTGAAACCCTATCTCTACTAAAAATACAAAAGTTAGCTGGGCACAGTGGGGGCATGCACCTGTAGTCCCAACTACTTGGGAGGCTGAGGCAGGAGAATCGCTTGAACTCAGGAGGCAGAGGTTGCAGTGAGCTGAGATCGTGCCACTGCACTCCAGCCTGGGTGACAAAGTGAGACTGTCTCAAAAATATAAATAAGTAAATAAATAAATTAAAATATTTTAAATAATTGTTAAACAAAATGAACATTATTTTAAAACATCATTCCTTTACTATTTACATACTCCCTTTTCAGGAATATGAATGACTTGTAATACACATAATGTATCAGTATACCAGTATTTATGTGTAAATTATAAATACCTAAACAACCATATGCTGAGGGAGTGTGTTCAATTTTTAACTGATTGTGATGTGTGACCAAGATATTTGAAAAATATCTTCTAAAGAATACATTTTGCAAATGACCTTTTCATCATTAATACCTGACTAGCAGACTTTCTTTCTTTTTTTTTTTTTTTTTTTTTTTTT
>NW_016107347.1:3874071-3897071 GCF_001604975.1 Cebus imitator | reverse complement strand
GCTCTGTCGCCCAGGCTGGAGTGCAGTGCTGCGATCTCAGGTCACTGAAACCCCCGCCTCCCAGGTTCAAGCGATTTTCCTGCCTCAGCCTCCCAAGTAGTTGGGACTACAGGTGTGTGACACCACACCTGACTAATTTTTTGTATTTTTAGTAGAGACGGGGTTTCACCTTGTTAGCCACGATGGTCTCGATCTCCTGAGCTCATGATCCACCCACCTTAGCCTCCCAAAGCTCTGGGATTACAGGCGTGAGCCATCACGCCCGACCCTGACTAGCAGACTTTTAAAAATTATTTCCTTTTATTTCCTGATTTTCAGAATAATAGGTTTGTGTTCTATCTACCTCTAAAAGTGACCAATGAGATTTTATTTGCTTTCTCCCTCTTTCTATGTGCATGTATCCATACAAACATACACACATATACACATGCATATAATCTTTTTTAACCATTGAGAATGAGTAGCAGATTGTTTTCCTTTATTCTTAAGTATTTCAATGTATATTTCCTAACAACAAGGACATAGCGATCGTACAGTTATCAAATCAGAGAAATTAATGTTGATTTTGACAGCAGAATTTAAAGATCTTGACTTAATCTGGTCAGATAATAAATGTAAAACTGAAGTCCAAACTAAGAATAAGTTCAATGTATTTCCTGAACTGTCTCATCTGTAATATAGAAACTAACACTTGGTTTACGTACCCAACGAAAGTGCCGTGAACATTAAGGAAATGTTGAAAGTGCTTTGGAAAACAAAAATGTTGCAGGAATTAAAGACTGCCATAATCACTTCCTATCAATTTTATTGTTGATATGTATGCAGGTGGTTGCTCTTAAGTATAATTATTTTAAGCACTGTTTAAAGTGTTGGGCTATTTTAATTTTAAAAACATCCATACTTATGTCTGTGTACACATATACATATATGTGTGTATGTGTGCGTACTCACTAATTAAATTTACTACTGCATCAAGGATAAAAATGTTAACATAGGCATAATATAATCTGCAATTATGAATAGGAGCCCAGCAGCAAAATAATATGCAAGGCAAAAGGTAGAAAGATGAGAACGAAGCATTGCCGCTGAGGGTGTGTGGACAGAAAGCTGTTCCTGCCTTACCTTGTTTACCAAAAGAGACTGTACTTAGTTCACAGCTAGTGCAATTTACTGCTAATTACCAATACCTTGCAGATTAGCAGAAGTTAGGTGAGATGGGGTGGAAAACAGCCATGTCAACTTAATGGCACTTTTACCAAAAGTCCCCAAGAGACCAGAAACTCAGAAGCAAACAGGAGCAGAAATGCAGAGTAACTACAGAAGGTTGTTTTGAACTTGATTCTCAGGTGGTAGGAGCATCAGGGAAGCATTCTGGAGTGTGTTCACTTGGTCCCTGTCTCTCTCAGGATGTGCCATAGATGCCGCTGCTCTCCCTGGAGAAGATAAAGGGCTGAGGAAAAACTTCCTGCTGTCTTTAGCAGAGAGGACAAAAGGATCCCAGAACAGGTGGAAAAATAACCTAGAATGTAGTAAAAGTGGGGGGGAAGTTTTTATGAAGGCAGGGTGGCATCTCAACAATTGTATGGTTTGGAGTCAAAAGAAAAAGATGAAGCTTTTCAGCCTTGGAGCTGGCCCCCCCAGCCCTGATGACCCTCCTGCTTGGGATGAATCCAGATCTTCTGAGGAAAAAACATCACCTGCTCTCAAAAATATTCAAGAGAATATCCAGTTGTTGACAGGACTAAGAAATCCTGACCTGGACATCAGGTAGAGCAATGACTGGAAGATGGTTCCCTCCTTCCTGAATCAGATGAAGGAGCCCACCCAGATCTCCCAAGGCATATCTGGGTTTCTCATTTCTGCTTCCACTTGAGGTTTATAATTTTGGAACAGATGAGAGGAGAGAAGAAATGAGCAGCTGGCTATATAGACGGTATCCAAAAACAGGATTTGGTTTCCTACACAGGGCTGATGATATTGGAAGCATAGGCTCCTGGCAAGAAGAAGCAGCCATCTTTCAAAAACCAGGATAAACATGATTGGCAAGGAGCTGTATAATCTGATAAAGAGGACTTCAAAATGAAATTTAGGACATGAAGCAGGGAAATGTGCTTATATAATGCTCTGAAGATACTGCCATTCAGGTCTGCTCTCTGGCCTTCTCCCTCTGCTCTGTCCCTGAGACGCTCACAGTGCAGACCGCATCATGGGCTCCCATCCCTTCTTTTTGGCTTGTACCAATGAGAGCCACCATGGAGAAACTCTGGGTTCAAGTAACCACGCCTTCCTCTTTCCCCTTCAGACCCAAGAGTTGTAACAATTCTATGTGGTTGCCAGGCTAAAGCTGCTACATTATCCAGCCTCAGTTTCCCCTAATCGTCTCTACCATTTGTAAGATCTTTAAAAACGGCTTCTCAAATTGCCCTTAAGTATACCAGCTGTTTCTTCCATGACTCTGACAGACAGTATAGTTATCTGTGTGGAGGATAGTGGGTGCAAGGAAGAAGAAGGAAGTATATGGGAGGAAGTTTCCAGTGATTTTCTACAGCAAGATGAAAAGGAAGCAAGACAGGAGTTGTGCCAGTTGTTGGCAGGAGCACCGATATCTGTGGCTACAGAAGACTGCATGGCAATGAATGTATTTGGATGACAAAACGGAGCAGAACTTTTAATTCAGGTTGTTAAATACAACCCATGCAGTGAAGCTTGTCACTGCAGGGCAGAAGATCAAAAGAAACTGGTGGATCCCAGGGGTTGAGAATAGCACCAGCTATCAGGAATGTACACACCTATCTTAGTATCCATCCATTTGTCTGAGGATGGACTCAGATAATGAATGAAGAGGGAGAAGGGAGGCATGAAAATATGGACTATCTATAGCAGTACTTCTCAACTGTGGGCAGTTTTACCCCTCATGAAACATCAGGCAACGTGTAGAGATGTTTTTGATTATTATTGTTACCAGAAAGGGGAAGGGGTCCCAGTCCAGACCCCAAGAGAGGGTTAATGGACCCTGTGCAAGACGGAATTCAGGGCGAGTCCACAGAGTGAAGTGAAAGCAAGATTTATTAAGAAAGTTAAAAAAAAGAAAAAAGAATGGCAGGCCGGGCACAGTGGCTTATGCCTATAATCCCAGCACTTTGGAAGGCCAAGGCAGGTGGATCACCTGAGGTCAGGAGTTCTAGACCAGCCCGGCCAACATGGTGAAACCCTGTCTCTACTTAAATTACAAAAATTAGTTGGGTGCAATGGCACATACCTGTAATCCCAGCTACTTAAGAAGCTGAGGCAGGAGAATCACTTGAACCCAGAAAACGAAGGTTTTGGTGAGCCTAGATCACACCACTCCACTCCAGCCTGGGCAATAGAGTGAGACTCCATTTCAAAAAAAAAGGGAACGGCTACCTCATAGGCCACTTCATAGGCCAATGTATGCTAAACAAGGCGGGGGGGATTATTCATGAGTTTTCTGGTTAAGCGGTGGGCAGTTCCCAAAACTGCAGGTTCCTCCCCTTTTTAGACTATATAAGGTAACTTCTGGATGTTGCCATGACGTTTGTAAACTGTCATGGTGCTGGTGGGAGTTTCTTTTACCATGCTAACGTATTAGAATTAGCAGATAAAGAGCAATGAGGATGATCATTGGTCACTTTTGTTGCCATCTTGGTTTTGATGGGTTTTGCCAGCGTCTTTCTTGCTGTTTTATCAGCAAGGTCCTTATGACCTGTATTTTGTGCCAGCCTCCTATCTCATCCTGTGACTAAGAATGCCTAACTACTGGGAATGCAGCCCAGCAGGTCCCAGCCTTATTTCACCCAGCCCCTATTGAAGATGAAGTTGCTCTGGTTCAAGCACCTCTGACATCACGACTGGTAGGAGATGGAGATGCTTCTGCCATCTAGTGGGTTGAGGCTAGGAAGGCTGATAAACATCCTAAAATGCAGAAGACAGCCCCAAAGAACTATTCAGCCCCAAATGTCAATAGTGTGGAAGTTCAGAAGCCCTGATCTATGGCCTGGCTAGCCAAGTGGAAGCTGTGGACCATGTGTCTAACATAATGGTTAAGAATGCAGTCTCTGGAATTAGTTCACAATAACATTTAAGTTAGCTAGAACTCCCAGGAAACAGAGCATTCTGGGTCATGGACATTTCTGGTCGAAAACTAGTCCTCCTTCCTGTCTTATAATATATGTAGAAACAACTCTCCTGCCCCTATTCTGTTGTTACTTATTATGGCTTTTATAAAATTTACTGGATCCTGAGAAACAATTTTCCCATTTCCAGTAGCTGACGCAGCCATTACTGACTGACCATTCAACAGTTAGAGCCTTTTTGTGTGTAATTTCTTTGTGTGTTTTTACTTTATTATTTTAAAATAATATTTTAATTGAAAGATAATTGTATATGTTTATGGGGTAAATGTGATGTTTTGATATATGTATACAATGTGGGATGATTAAATCAATCTGACTAATATATCTATCACCTCACCTCTCATTTTTCATGGTGAGACATTTGAAATGTACTCTTTTAGCAAGTTTGAAATAAACAATATATTGTTAGCTATAGTCACCCTGCTGTGCAATAGATCTCACAGACATGGCTCTGAGGTTAACCAACATCTTCCTATTTCCTCCCAGATGTAGTTGCTTGTCTTTAAAATAAGGATAATAATAAGACCCACCTCACAGAGCTGCTGAGCTTATACACATATAAATTGTTCAGCACAGTGCTTGGCACATAGTTAAGTTCTCAACAAATGGTTACTCATATTATGGTAATTATCAGCAGTATAGATTATAATTTCATTAAAACTAATTTATAAGGTAAGAGGAAAATTTTAGTGGAGCTTATAGGTTTTGTAATTAGGTAGTTAGATGGGTGTGTTTACTTCATAGAAATTCATGGGTTCGTGGGACACAGTGGCTCATGCCTGTAATCCCAGCATTCTGGGGGGCCAAGACAGGTAGATCGCTTGAGCCCAGAAGTTGGAGACAAGCCTGGGCAACATGGTGAAACCTCATCTCTACCAAAAATACACAAACAATTAGAGAGGCAAGGTGGAGCGCACCTGTAATCCCAGGAACTCAGGAGGCTGAGGTGGGAGGATCACTTTAGCTTGGGAGGTTGAGGCTGCAGTGAGTCATGATGGCATCACTGCACCCCAGTCTGGGCAACAGAGAGTGAGCCCTTGTTGCAAAAATAAATAAATAAGTAAATAAATAAATTCATTGAGCTTTAGCTCTGCACTTATGATTTAGGACCTTTCTGCATATATATTATAATTTTTAAAAAGCTTACTTATAATAGGAGTCTTATCCTGACTGCCCTCAAAAAGCCCCACAATATCTAATAAATTCTTGACTTTTCTTGCCAATGATTCAATCTCTCCGAAGTTGAAAGATACAATGAGGGATGGTTACTCTCCACTGACCAGTTTGTTCTCCACGGACCAAAACAGAGGAAATGGAAAGAAAGAGGAGAAATTGACAGCAACCTCATATACACAGGACCATCACATTATAGTACAGGAAGAAAATGTTTATCCAAGCTCCAACATCTAATCTAGGTTTTAAGAAAATATAATTCAAAAAAGTTTGGAGAAAAAAGAGCTGTGATCATGTAGACTGAATTCAAAAAGAGAGTGACTTAGTAGGAATGGTAGTTTCTACACAGAAATTCTAACTCTTTGGTCATAAATTATTGTGCTCAGGGAGAAAAATGGGAAACTGTGTGGCCATAGAGGGAGCTCCCAGATGATCTCAAGTCTTTAAAGGATCTGCATAGGTGAATGAAGAACACTGAGCTTGGGTCTAACATAAAGAATGACACAAATAGGTATTATACCTGCATTGTAAACGACAGAACTAGGCAAGGGTTGTGAAGCATACCAACAACAATTGAAAAAGCTTTTTAGCTATGCTTGGAGCTGGAAGAAGGACAGGGAAGCATATGGCCAATTTTTCAATTTAGTGTTAACGGCAGTACAAAGAAAGCAGAACAATTCATTTCATAATTTTTTAAATCTTCTCTATCAAGGAAAATAATCTTCTAATGATAATGGATAGCATGGTATTGGCTAGGAAAGGATTGGAGCACTCACTAGTTGAATAAATAGTAAGAGCCTACTTCCTTGTTTTTCATGGGCACAAATCTGCTGCTGGATGAAAACGTGAAGATGTGACTGGGAAACTCTTACCTCAACCTTGTGCGAAAGGGTACAAGAACCTGCCTGAAAGCCGAGAGACGGATCAGTGTGCTTATTTTTAAAGTGGGAAAATACATATTTCAGAAACTGCCACCCTGTGGGCTTGATGCTGATCCCTGGGAAAATTCTGGGTTGATTTAATTAAATTAGGCAGTGTATAGGTGCTTGGTGGAATATTGGAGTGAAAAGTCCTGAGCTGAGGTCAGCCTGATTTTCCAGGGAAAGGTGTTATACTAACTATAGTCAACATTACTGAGCACCACCGGCCAGCATGTCTCCAAGCACTCCATTTCTTCAGGCCTCGAAGAATCCTGTGAGGCAGGTCCTGAGACAGTCAAACTCCTAGGCAGATAAAAAGAGGTCTCCAGAGAATCTGCAACCCACTCCACCACTGTTTACATCAGATGATTTTGTGCAGACGAGGGCTAGATGCCCAGGGCTTGTCTGTGCATGCCCACAGCAGACTAAGACCCTGACATGCGCACTGGGGGAAGTGGGTGGAGCCACAGAGAATCCACACCTTAAGGAGGGGAAGAGGCTGCTCTCTTCAGCTCCTTTGGTGACCTGGGAATCAATCAGTGAGGTAAAGGGCCTGTTAGTAGGAATCCATCTCACGTTGCTGAGATCTTTTTTCTTTTTCTTTCTTTTTTTTTTTTAGACGGAGTTTTGCTCTTGTTACCCAGGCTGGAGTGCAGTGGGGCAATCTCGGCTCACAGCAACCTCTACCTCCCGAGTTCAAGCGATTCTGCTGCCTCAGCCTCCTGAGTAACTGGGATTACAGGCGCCCGCCACCACACCCGGCTAATTTTTTGTATTTGTAGTAGAGATGGGGTTTTACCATGATGGGCAGGCTGGTCTAGAACTCATGACATCAGGTGATCCACCCGCCTCGGCCTCCCTTTGATGTGTCCACGTGCCTAAATTTTCCTGGTTCTGTGACAAGAACCCAGGTTTTA
Source organism: Cebus imitator (assembly GCF_001604975.1). Taxonomy (NCBI): domain Eukaryota; kingdom Metazoa; phylum Chordata; class Mammalia; order Primates; family Cebidae; genus Cebus; species Cebus imitator. Next base: position 3,889,907 of record NW_016107347.1, on the reverse strand, counting down.
GCTGAACTAAGGAGCAAAATTCTGCAACAGTACCACCATTATCTCTAATTTTCAGATGAGGAAAAAGAGGCACAGGAGAGTCAATGAACTTGCCAGAGGTCACACAGCCAGTATGACAGAGCAGGGGCTCACAATGGAGCCTTTGCTCTTCCCCTTGATGCTCAGAGGCTTTCAGCAAAGCAATGGCTAATGAGCATCAACATGCTTTTCAAGACAACAGGAGGAAATGCAGCTGCACGATCTGCAGCGAGGCACAGTATCACTTGGTTAAGCAGTTGCAGCAAGAGAAGCTCAAGTGAAGCCTCCCTGCCATCTTGGAAGTCCTGGAACAATGCCTTAGGCTGCACCATTAAATATTGGTGATATGTGAGCACCTTTGACCTGTAAAAATGGTCATTTTATGTGTTCCAGCCTAATACTTTCTCCTCACTTGCTTAATACGTTTTCATGTCCTTTTATCTGGACATGTATAGTGCTTGTTGGACCATTTTCAGATGACACATAGCTGGGATTGATACCTAATGAGATAATTGCAATAAAGAAAGGTCATTGCAGTTTGGGTAGCAGGAAATGAGACGATCACAAAAGGAATTTTAACAGAAATAAATGTGCAGCTCTGGATTCAGTTTTAAACATTCAGTTTCCACAAGGATAGGGTGCGAGAGACCTGATTAACCAAAGTCCCTGTGAAAGCACAGGATTTTCGGTCTCGATCAGCTTTCTTGAGTCCCCAGGTGGTGAGGGGATTGGGGAAGTCAAGGAATATGGGGCTGGATTAAACAACTTCACACTGATCATTAAACTCTGTCTAGGGGACCAAAGTGCCAGGGTTGGGGGCAGCCCTCTGACACGCGGAAGGTGTTGAAAGAAGAGTGTTTATTGTACCCCAAGCAGTGGAGAATTTGGAATTTTTAGCCTGAGGAAGCCTGTGGACAACTGATAGCAGCCTTCAAGTATTTAAAGGGATGCTATTCCTAAATCAGGAAACGTTTACTGAGTACCTGCCACCTGAAAGGAGGAGCGCTGTGTGCTATGAGAGACTGAAAAATGAGAAAGAACAGTACCTGACCTCAAGACGTTTATTAATACAGAGGCGTTGTCTGACCCAGAGACAATTAATATAGGGGGTAAATCAACAGTTGCTGTAATAGAGACACAAATAAATCATAATCATTATGCTTTCTTTCCTTTTTTAACAGATATTTGTAGTACAAAGAACTACAAATGAAATGGAGAGAGGTGTGAGGTGTTAGAAGACTTAAGGGGAAACAGAAATGGTTTAGTTATACAGAAAATATGTCTAAATACCAACCATGTATGTACCAACACGGACTAGATGGCTGGATGAGAAACTGAGCAGCCGTGTTCAGAGACCAGGAGGCCTGCGTCAGGATGTGCCTGCTCTGGGTGGATGGGCAGACCAAATCTCCAAGACCCCTTCCAAATTACACGAGTCTCTGACTCTGAAAATAAACTCTGAGAATAGAAATGTTCATGAAAACACAATCCAACCTTCTGATGTTAACAGCAGCATGTTAGCCGGTGTAGCATCTCATACGAAGCTGATGCTCGGGTGATATTTGTTGGTAGAATCCTATTTTAAGATTTTTACTTCATGGAGTTATAAAGCAGAGCCTAGTTTTAAGAAATCTGAACTTCTACAACAGTTAAATCAGATTTTTAGAGCTACAAACCACCTTTTAGCTGGCCGGCCACGCCTTTCATTTTACAGATGAGGGAAGTGCGGTGGAGAGCGCCGCACTGCCTTGCCTGCAGCTGTGCAGACTTCTCGGATCTACGAGGAAATTGTTGCCGCTTGAGTCCGGTCTGTTTCCCGTTAAACGCTGTCTTACTCAGCTTCACAAAACAAAAACGGAGAAATAAAGCTACCTTCTTTTAATTGTATTTACTACCGCACTCATTTGATGGTGATTTCCTTCAGCACAATGATTTATGGCTTTGCTTATATTCTGCCTTTCAGCCTCTTTAATTTTTATTTTTTGAGATGGGGGTCCTGCTATGTTGCCTAGGCTGGTCTTGAACTCCAGGGTTCAAGCAATCCTCCCACCTTGGCCTCCCAAAGTGCTGGGATTACAGGCATCAGCCACCGCGCTCCCCGCCCTCCCGCCTCAGCTTTTTTTTTTTTTTTTTTTTTTGCATGTCCTCATTACACATGCACTTACACGCTCACACGCGTGCGCGCAGAAGTGCGCGCGCGCACACACATGAGCACAGAGATTCCAACAAGGAGATCTAGTTTTTACTTAACCAAAGGAAGGAGCCACCCCTATAATGTGATTTGACAGTTGAGGTGTCCAAGGAAAGCATCTACCCCTCTCTCAATCCTTTGAAACCACTTCACACTTCATTTGTCATAGGATCCAAGGCTACCATTCAAGAATCATCCCTTGAGTGCCCCCTCCTGGCTCCCCAGAGAGTCCTGGGGGGAGTTCCACTTTGAAGTCTTCCCAGTTCATTTGTGTGCCCCAGTCTTCTTTATGACAGCATAGTGTACCGTGAGAGTGCTACAGGAGTGTGTGGCGGGGGCTGTATTTCAGAAAGTAGAAAGGATGAAATATTAGGGTCAGCTAAGCAGATTTCACCAACCTTACAACTTTTTCCCTGCAGTAAACTCATCATTATTTCTGTTCACGTTCTCAAGACGATCCTTAATAAAGTATTAAACAATCGTTTACGGCTGGGCACAGTAGCTCAGGACTGTAATCCCAGCACTTTGGGAGGCTGAGGTGGGTGAATCACAAGGTCAGTAGCTCGAGACCAGCCTGGCCAGCATGCTGAAACTGTGTCTCTACTAAAAATACAAAAACTTAGCCGGGCATGGTGGCGCACACCTGTAGTCCCAGCTACTCGGGAGGCTGAGGCAAGAAAATTGCCTGAACCCAGCAGGCAGCGGTTTCAGTGAGCCAAGGTTGTGCCACTGCACTCCAGCCTGGGCGACAGAGTGGGACTCAGTCTCAAAACAAAAACAAAAAATCATTTGGATTTGAGTTCTATTTCATGTTAATATTTTCCAGCAGAAAAAAAAAAATTGTTTCTTTAGTATTTACTCATAGCCCTAAAAGAAAGTGTTCATTCTCTGTGCTCAACAGGTGGTGGAAAGAGATGTCAGGAAAGCTGATGAGAAACCAAAAAAGAGCATTTTCCACAGGAAAATCCAAAATCTCCACGAGAACCCAGTCTGATTGCTTATGATAAAGTTCTAGTTCTGGTCCTCCAATGAATCACAATGAAAATTTCTCACAATTTTGAATGTGCCAGGCTATTGCTCACTTATTTTATAACATCTGTTAACATGTTTAGGTGCTGGGGCATGAGGAGTGTCTGCTTACTCATAACACTGTTGTGGGGGTGCCAACAGGCTTTAATCAAATCAGGTAATAGTGCTATGCCTCACAACTGAAAACCAAATAGTTCCTGTTGCTATTTGCATACAGTCATAAGCGTTGATGGAGGAGCACTGTGATTGACGTTCATTAAGGTTAGAACATGCTACTCATTCTTGTTTGCTAGGCTAGTGTGATTACGGGTGGTTTTTATTATCCTTTCTAATTTTTTTTTTCATGTTGACACAAAATTCTTTTTAAAATAGCATTTTTTAAAAGGTTATGAAAAGGTCTTTTCCAGCAAGAAACAGAATGTTTTGGAGAGTTCCCAGTCATGGGGTCATGAAGACAACAAACAAATGGGTCAAGAAGTGCCAATTTGGCAAACAATTTCAACATGTAGAGAGATCGCTGCATAACTTCTGTGAATAATCAAGCATATCAAAGTTGTTACATCAATAAAACTTACACATAATTAATTAAGTACTGCATCTTTTCTACAGATCTTCCAGTGCTCAGCAGGTATCTTGGTTTTCTCATGATTCAAATGAAATGAATTTGTGAATTTCAGGTCCCTGGAAACTTCATGTAAGTGGAGGTTGGCTAAGGTGCAACTTGCATTTCACGAACTAGGCAGCCCCTATGTCTAATTTCCCACAGTCTGAAGATTTCTTATGCATGATTGGGGATGGGAACCTCAGTCCATTGGGACTTTGATGGCTTTAGAGTCTGTGGTAGGCTGAAAAACAGCTCCCCAAAAGATATTCAGTTCACATCCTCAGAACCTGTGAATGCTACCTTACATGGCAAATAACTGTGATTAAGTCAAAAATCTTGAGAGAAGACACTTACCTTGCATTATCTGGATGGACCCTAAATGCAGTAGCATGTGTCCTCGTGGGACTGAGGTAAAGGGAGTTTGAGAGAGGCACAAACACACAGAGAAGACAGAGCAGAGAGAGACGTGACCACAGGCTGAGGGACGCTAACAGCCACCAGAAGCTGGGAGAGGCAAGGAATTGATTCTTCCCTGGAGACTCTGGAAGGAGTGCAGCCCTGCCAACACCTTGATTTTGTACTTCCAGCCTCCAGAGCTGTGAGAGAATACATCCGTTTTTATAAGCCACCCAGTTTTTGATTATTCATTACAGCAGCCACAGGAAACTTTAATTTAGGTTCAAATCCTGGTTCCAACTGTTAACTGCTCATTATCTTAGTTTGTTCTGAACCACAGTTTCTTCATATAGTTGTCCCTCAGTATTTGCAGGAGGACTGGTTCCAGGCCCACTTGTGGATACTAAAATCTGAGAATGCTCAATACCCTTGTAATATTGGGGCTCAGGGGTTCAGGGTGCCCTCAGCTCCCCTGAGAGGACGTTTCTCCAGGTTCTTGGTCTCCTGCCCTCTCAAGAATGAGAGAGGGGACCACGGTGCAGTGCTCAGTAAATGCTAGACTCAAAAGTGTTTGTAGAAAGTGATTTATTTAGAGAGAGAAACAGGAAAGGGAGAGAGAAAGAAACAGCTAACGCTCACACTGAGTAAGAGAATCCAGAAAGATGGAATCCAGGGGAGGAAAGCAGCTTCCACACTGAGTGGAAGGGAATAGAGAGAGATGGAGTTTAGGAGGGGAAGACAGGTTTCCATGAGAGAGTGTGGAAGGGGACTCCAGAGAGAAAATCCAGGAGAGAGAAAGACGGCTTCCACACAGGGAGTGTTCCTGGAAGAGGACCCAAACATGGAGTCCTAAGGGGTGTAGAAGAAGAGGACTTTTAACCTGGGAGGAATTCCCTCCTTTTCTAAGACCCAAGGCCAATGAAAGGAGTTCTTTAGAACTTCCGCTGGAGTGATTGACTCTTAGTTTCTTCCCGCACCCTCGGAATCCAAACATTAACCGTTAAATCTCCCAGATGGAGAGATGGGAGTGGGGCATGGCGCTAGAAGTTCTTGCCCTTAAAACTACTCCCCCTTGTGGACCCGGAAAGATAACACATTTCCTCAGCTTGATCTCAAAGATGGTAGTATTTGCATGTAACCTATATAAGTCCTTCTGTGTACTTTAAATCATCTCTAGATTACTTATACTATCTAATAGAATGTAAATGCTATGCAAATAGTTGTTATACTAGATTTTAAAATTTGTATTTTTTTATTGTGATATTGTATTTTTTATATATTTTTCTGAATATTTTCTTTTTGAGGTTGGTGGAATCCTCAGACATACATCCCGCAGATACAGAGGGCCAAATGCATAGAAAATGAAAGTATATGTGTAAGATATCTAGTATGTAGTGTTTGGCACATAGTAATAGTTCGTGACTTTTTTTGTGAAAAAATAAAAAAGTTTCAGTGGTTAAAGCTCATATCATGTCCACAAACATAATGTGGTTCTCAGCTTACATAGACGTTTTATAAGCATGCAGGAGAAGTGCCTGTCTTGGTGGTGGGAGAGGGAGAGCCACATAAAGGGGCAATGGGCCAGTTAGGAAAGGTGAGTTGACAGAGCCATGACAGGGAATCGGTGGGTGAAAGATTGTGTGGGAGGTCAATGCAGGGATCACGGGATTCTTACATGATTATAAAGCAGATGGACGAAAGTCCTTAGAATTTAATGGGAAAATTCCCTAGCTTCTTCTTGAAGGGCTTAGCTTTTTATATCCACATCCATATTTTAAAGCTCATAACTGAAATCTAAGTACACTCTTCATTTGTAGCTTGTCAGCCGAGGGAAAATTACAGAATGGGTCACAGCAGCGGTAAGATTATGGGTTGCATCTGATAAATGGCTATTTATATGTACTGAGCTGGCTCTGGGGTATTCTCAGGGTATAATTTCATAGCAGAGTTAACGTCATCTCATAAAATATGACAACAGGTTTTACACTGCCGATCTGAAATGAAATTGCAGCCTTCTGTAATGAGCAAGTAGGGCCCAGAAGGCAGGATGGATTGAGCTTCCCCAGTACCTGTCACATCCAGTCTCAGGCCCTTCCAGTAGAGAGAGGACACATGGGCAGAAGTGACATTCTCAGTTCTCTGTGGCACCCACAGTTGGCTTTGTGAAGAGCAGTTTTCCACCTCCACAATCTAGGGATAGTTCCCTTATTTCTGAAGACCCGTTCCCTGAAGCATTGGGCGTAAATCACAATCACATCTCCCCCATTGGCTCACATCATCATTTCCAAGATGATTTGCCTTTACTTCTATTGATCTTCAATTGGCAAGAACTCCAAACTCCCCCTCCCTGCATGCCCTGCCTCAGTGGTTAATGATTTATGAAGGAAATCTAAATGCCCAGAGGTGGTCCACACTTGAAGGAACTGCCGAAATAAATATTTTAAGTGGGCCTTTTTTGAAATGAAAATAATCACAACAGTGTTAATCTCATTGGTCACTTGGGACTTTTTTTCCCCTCATTGTGGGAGGGAGGGGGCTGTTTGTGCGTTGTTTGAACAGAACACCTGTACTTTCCAAGCTAATTTTTCTTGGTGAATGAGATGGTCTGACTCTTAAGTAAAAGCAAGACATTCTGTGTCCAGCCCATCTGGCTCCACCTGGGTTTCCATGTAGGAAACCTTTCTTCACAGAGTTCTGCCCTGGAGTCTGAGCACCTTTGAGAGAAAGGAATGTATACTAGGGTATTAACTTCCATAAATTAGTTATTACTCAGTTATTTTATATCCATCTAGTCTCTTACAGTTGCTCAGTACCACCAATTTGTCCCCTTTTGGTCATTCTAGACATAAACAATCTTCATCACTTTTATTTAACATGTCAGAAGAAAAAGTTTTTTTCCCACCCCTCCCATCCTTATTCCACCTCCAAATGAATGGCCCATGGGAACTGCATGCAGGGAGGTCAGCAACCACAGGATGAGGAAACTCTACCTCTGTTGCTCTGGGGCAGGACAGTGTGCTGACCCCAACTGTTCCCAGTCACAACATCTGCTCAGTGGTGTCAAGTTACTTCTCGGCACCGACCTTGAGTGAAAGAGATATTTTTAAATGTTCTAATCAAACACGTTTTCCCGAGTCCTCACCTACTTCTTACTCCCATTAGCTTCACAAGTAACATCCTTCTTTTCCCTTGTCAGCAGGTATAGAGAGTCGTAGAATAAATCTATTAGAATGAGAGGACATTTGGGAATGAAAACTAGACGAAAAAACTTAAAAGTTACATTTTTATATTGTGAAGTTTAAATCCCCTTTCAAGCATTAAATCATATTTTTAGTTTTGGAGGTTATGGTAGATATAGAATAGGAACGCTGAAAACATTTTTTTTTCTTTTTTTTTTCTTCTCTTGAGACAGAGTCTCACTCTGTTGCCCAGGCTGGAGTGCAATGGCATGATCTCTGCTCACCGCAAACTCTGCCTCCCAGGTTCAAGCGATTCTCCTGCCTCAGCCTCTTGAGTAGCTGAGATTACAGGCACCCACCACCACGCCCAGCTAATTTTTGTATTTTTAGTAGAGATGGGGTTTCGCCATGTTGGCCAGGCTGGTCTTGAACTCCTGACCTCAGATGGTCCAGCCGCCTTGGCTTCCTGAAGTTCTGGGATTACAGGTGTGAGCCAGTGCACCTGGTCTAATCATTTCTTTAGTTATAAAAATTACAAAGAGTGAAATTCACTTTTTTTGATGTACACATCTATAAATTTTACCACACGCATAGATTCCTATAGCCAGCATCACAGTCAGGATAGAGAACAATTTGAATTCTCTCCAGTTACCTTTATTAAGTTAAACCCTTTCTGTATTCCTAACTCCTGGAAACCACAGCCTTTCCCAGAATGATTCCTAAATGGAATAAATCTGTAACCTTTAGATACTGAGATTTCACTCAGCATAATGCGTTTGAGATTCACCCATATTATTGTCTGTATTCATAATTCATCATTTTTATTGCTAAGTAGTATTCCATTGCATAAATGGAACACAGTTTATTTATCCATTCACACATTAATGCTAATTTGGTTGTTTCTTGTGTTTTGGTGATTATGAATAATGCTTCGGTAAACATTTGGGCACAGATTTTTGTGTAAACATGTTTTTATTTCTCTAGGATAAATACCTGAAAGTGGGATTGCTGGGTCATCTGGTAAATGTACATTAAACTTTATTAAAAACTCTCAAGAAATTTTTCAGAGTGGCTGTACAATTTCACATTCCTGCCTGCAATATAGGAGAGTTCTTTTCGATTGCATTCTCACTGCCACTTAAAATTGTCCTTTAATTTGGATTTTACCAATTGATTATATTTAAGCATCTTTTCATTCATCTTATTAATTTTATTAATCTTAAGCATTATATTTGCTATCCATATATCTTCTTTGGTGAAGTGTCTGTCAAAATCTCTTGCCCATTTTAAAATAGGTTGTTTGTTTCTAATCACTGAATTTTGAGTTCTTTATATATTCTGGGTACAAGTCCTTCATTTTATATGTGATTATAAATATTTTCTCCTTGCTTATGACCTGTCTTTTTATTGTTTTAACAGTATATTCTGTAGAGTAATAAAGGCTTTTTTATTCCAACAAAGTCAAATTTTGTCACATTCTCTTTTATGGATTGTCTTTATTTCCTTGTTTTTAAAGACTCTTTGCTTAACCCCATATCACAAAGTTTTAAAAATATTCCCTTTGATGACTTTTATAGTTTTACATTCAATTCTATGATCCATTTTGAGTCAAGTTTTATATATGGTGTGAGGTATAGTTTGAGGTCATCTCTAATTTGCTACTGAGTCTCTCCAGTGAATTTTTCAATTCTATAATTTCCATTTTGTTCTTTTATATAGCTTTTATTTCTTTGTTGAAAACTCCTGTCTTCCCATTTATTTAAAAAATATTTACCTTTATTTATTAATGCATAATTATAATACCTACTTTAAAGTCTTTATTTGACTATTTCAATGTTTAAGTAGCTCCATGCTGGCTTCTGTTGATTGCCCTTTCTCTTCACGCTTGTTTACATTTTTGTGGTCCTTTGCATGTCAAATAATTTTGGGTTGTGTGTAGGACATTTTAAATATAATGTGATAAAACCCCGAGTCCTATTTAAATCTTCTGAGAAGCATTGACTTGTTTGAAATTCAGTCAGGCAAATCAGGTTTAGACTCACAACCTGGCCAACTTTCTAAAGCATTTACAGTGATGTGCTGGTCCATCCTGCCTATACATCACCTAGCTGCCAGTCTGAAAGCTGGGCAATGGTCTACTCCATCATTCAGTGCTTGAAGTCCTTATGTGCTGATTCTGCTCAGCTTCATACATGCTCAGGAGTTACCGTGTTACATGAGTTCAGGAGTAAGCTCAGCACTTCTTTATACAATGCTTTAAAGAATCCTTTTCTCCAGCACTTTGTTCTTCATAATTCCCCACTCTGTCCTGCAGTCTCTGGCCTTCAGGGTTCCCCTTTCTGATGTCTGGCTAGAAAGCTGAGGTGGTATCCTACGTATAGGCTCTGCTGTGCTGGGGAGGAAGGGAAGAAGATCTGCCTCTTGCTGGCATTTGCCTGGTGTAGGACAGAGAGACTTAACAGGAATCTCCCCCTCAGGGACCACCCCAGCCACCAGTGAGAGTAGAAGGGGGACCAGTTATTTGCTGGTGTTTGCCTGGAATAGGGTTGATTAAAGTCAAAAGGATTTAGTCCAATGGGGTCCTCCCTTTCCAGAGACTCTGGCTATTCTTAGGGCTTCTTTCTGTCTATGTCCAGGTGGCAGGCTGCTTCAGCATCTGGAGCAAAATCTGTAAGAGGCAATAAATAAATAAATGAGAAAAGTCTTTAGAGAAATCACCACCAAATCATCCCTGGAGTCCAGTTATCCTTACCGACTCTGACTGCCTTCATCCACTTTTCAGAGCCTTTTGAGAGTTGGATTATGTGCGTTTACCTAGTTTTTAGTTGTAATTAGCAGGAGAGATATGGCTGACTATGCTTACCTGTTCCTGCCCAGAACCAAAAGTTCATATAAACTTTAATGAATGAGGCGGGGCATGGTGGCGTGCGCCTGTAATCCCAGATACTCGGGAGGCTGAGGCAAGAGAATAGCTTGAGCCTGGGAGCTGGAGGTTGCAGTGAGTCAAAATAAATGACAGTAAGCTAAGAGTAATTTATTGTTGAAGAAAGAAACCTACTTTTTATAAATTTAGTGTAGCCTAAGTGTAGAGTGTTTATAAAGCCTACGGTAGTATACAGGAATGTCCTAGGCCTTCACTCACCCACCCAGGGCAACTTCTACTCCTGCAAGCTCCATGCATGTTTAGTGTCCTGTTTAGGTGTACCGTTTTTTATCTTTCAGACCGTATTTTCACTTTAGCTTTTCTATATTTAGATACACAAATATTAATACTTACTATTACGTTGAGTTGCCTACAGGATTCAACACAGTAATATGCATAAAGGTCTGTAAGCTAAGAGCAACATGCTATACCATGGAGCTAGGTGTGTAGCAGCCTATAGAATTTAGCTTTTTTAAGTACACTCTATGATGTTCACACAATGGCCAAATTGCCTAAATATGTATTTTTCAGAAAATATCCCTGTTGTTCAGAAATGCATGACTGTAATTGAATATTTAGGTGGTTTCCAGATTTTACTATTTTGAAGAGTGCTGCTATTAACAAACCTGTACATGATCAACAAGTTGATTATATATGCATATATTTCCAGATATCTTATAACTATCTTTTATATATTAGATATGATGTATCTATTATATGATATCTTACATATTTTATATCATATATTTATCTATTATATTTATACAGATATATTTATATTTATCTTATAATATATAAGTGCACTGGAGTGCAGTGGTGTGATCTCGACTTACTGCCACCTCCACCTCCCAGGTTCAAGCAATTCTCCTGCCTCAGGCACCTGAGTAGCTGGGATTATAGGTGCACCACCACACCAGGCTAATTTTTGTATTTTTCAGTAGAGACGGGGTTTCACCATGTTGGCCAGGCTGGTCTCAAAATCCTGACCTTGTGATCCGCCTGCCTCAGCCTCCCAAAATGTTGGGATTACGGCTGTGAGCCACTGCACCCAGTCATAAAACTAGTGCTTTGTAAAGAGCTTGTATACATTTGTATTTCTACCAGCAAAGTATAGAAGACTCTGTGGTTCCATGTCCTCTCCAATACTTAGTATAGTTGGGATTTTTTATTTTTGCTAATTAAATGGATATAAAATATATCTCACTGTGGACTTGACTGGTAACTCCCTCTGATTGAACATCTTTTTATATTTATACCATCTTCTGTAAAATGCCTATGTGTGTCTTCTGCTATTTTTCTTTTGGAATGTCTGTTGTTTCCTGACAACATTGAAGGATTTTTTAATATGATACTGATATGAATTCATCATCAGTTACACGTACTGAATATATCTTTTTCCAATCCAGTGTGTAAGTTGTCTTTCACATCAATAAGGTTTCTGTTGATGAACAGAAGTTTTTAATAGAATAACATTTATCAATTGTTAATCTTATGATTAGCATTTTTGTTGCTAAAATTTTTTTCTTATCTCAAGATTAGAAGGATATTTACTTATCGTCTCTCCTTAAAAAAAAAAAAAAAGTAGTTTAGCTTTTGTTATTTAATCTTAAGTAAGCTATAATTTTTGTGTGTGTGGTGTGACCTTAATAACTAATTTCGCTTTTTTTGCATGGCTGTTCTTTCCCCACTCCCCCAGGTTAATATATTAAATAGTCTTTTTTCCCTACTGACCTTCCATACCTTCTCTCAAATATCAAAGTTCTTTATATTCAAGGTTCTCTTTCTGGGATCTCTATTCTATTCCATTGACCAGTTTGTCTCCACACTGGCAACACACTACACTTATACAGCTGCTTATAAGTCCTGATATCTGGTAGTGTAAGTCCACCTTCCTCATTCTGAATCTTTTAAATTTCTTGGCTAATTTTGATTCCTTTATTCTTCCACAGAACTTTTTAAACCCTCTTTCAGATTACCTTTTCTAGCTCTTAATTGCTACCATATAAGAATGCAATTGACTTTTTATTTAAAAAAATTCTGGTGAAAATAATGATCATGATAGCAACTATCTATTCAGTATTTCAGCTACCATTTATCCAGTCCATATTCTGTGTTGGCCGTGATGCTAAGTGCTTACATACATTTTCCTCCTTTATTCTCAACACAGGCCTATGATTTTGAAAATAACTAGCAGATTAGAAAACCAAGGTACAGAGAAATGAAGCACTTACCTAAAGTCGTGCAATTAGACTGTTTGGTAACTAGGGTTACATCTTAAACTATTCTGACTTTAAAGTGTTCACTCTTAATTTATGCAGATTATGACAGTGTCCTTAATTTTACAGGGAAACAATCACAACAAAACAAACGTCGACCACTACTTCATTTCTCAGCATTTTCTGTTCTCCCAGTTAGAACTTCCATCTACAGATGACATCTGAACTGTGGTTTACATTGGCCACCTGTAAAAGGTGTGAAAAACTGGTTCTCTAAGAGCACAGTCACCAGTATCTGTTTAATAGATCAGTCCTTGTATTCTTCGCTGGCCACAGCCTCCACATAACGCAGTCTGTCCCTGTTATTATCAAGATCCCATGATTTAATAGGGGTTAAGGAGAGGGCTGGGACTCTCAGAATCTGATGTCTTCTCAGAGTTGTTCTGCTTTGTTTATTTTTATGTGACTTTACTGATCATATGTTAAGTGTGGCACACGCAATTCAGCCAGCTTCGTGATTAGCAAGGGAAGGCTTTTATTTGTGAGTGTGATACCCCCTTCATCCCAAACTACATAGCAAACACAAGGCCACACGAGATTTAAATCCTCCCGTAATAACAAGCCAGCAGAGAAGACACATAATCATCCCTGAGACTTGCATTACAAGACAATTTCACAGTGACTAACAAGCTAATTTAAACTTCACTAAACCTTGGGAAGCAAACGGAGTAGGTGCTACTATGCCCATTTTATAAATGAAGATGAGATGCAGAGAAAGTGACTTCTCCAAGGTCACAGTGCAGTTGAGAAATAAGAGCTACAACCAGGCCCATGGAGACGGATTTTCAGCCCGGTGCTCTCCTCACCTCTCCTTGTTTACCACCCTGAAGCTTTGACCCTCCAAGGCACCCAGGGAAAGGCACTTCCTCATGACCCCTTCTCAGATTTGCTGCTCCAAAAGAGAGTTCATTTCCTATTAAAGCAAAGAAGCAACTGAACAGGTGACATAGCCCCCACCATCAGAATCCCGATAACCATAGGCTGTAACCTTTTCTTGCTCAGTTTAAATTCAGATTTCTACTCTACAAGCATTATTTGAATCCAACAGCTTGAAAGAGGCAGAATTCCACCTGGTCTTCTCTAAGATGGGGTTCTTTCCACCGTACTTTGAAAGAGGAGTGTCACGTAGGAATGCTGTTAGGATCTTCTGGCCCTGGGAAAAATCCTGGAAGTGCACTTGTCCCTGCGTGGTCCTAAGTGCCTTCTGGATTTGTGAGTGAGATGCTCCACCTTGCTCCATCGCCAGACCTTCTGTATCCCATAGTGGTAAACAGCCTTCCCTTCTATGCCGACCCACAGCCGTGCAGAACCAGCTTCCCAGATGGAATAGAGTCCTAATCCACACTTCTAGCTTTCTCTTGAGGCAGGATTCAGTAAACATGTATATTTTATTTCACTATTTTTCTTTTCTTTTCTTTTTTTTTTTTTTTTGAGACAGAGTCTAGCTCTTGTCAACCAGGCTGGAGTGCAGAGGCACGATCTCAGCTCACTGAAACCTTTGCTTCCTTGGTTCAAGTGATTCTCCTGACTCAGCCTCCCAAGTAGCTGGGACTACAGGCACTTGCCGTCATGCTCGGCTAATTTTTTTGTATTTTTAATAGAGACAGGGTTTCACCATGTTAGCCAGGATGGTCTCAATCTCCTGACCTTGTGATCCACCCACCTCAGCCTCCCAAAGTGCTGGGATTACAGGCGTGAGCCACCGTGCCCGGCCTATTTCAGAATTTTTCTATGTATGTTTGTATGTACAACTGACCCTTGAACAATGAGGGAGTTAGGGGTGCCAACCTCCCACACAGTCAAAAATCTGCTCCTTCCTTCCTTCCTTCTTTCCTTCCTTTCTTCCCTCCTTCCCTCCCTTCTTTTTCTCTCTCTCTTTCTTTCTTTCTTTCCTTCTTTCTTCCTTCCTTCCTTCCTTCTTTCCTTCCTTCCTTTCTTTCCCTTCCTTCCTTTCTTTCCTTCTTTCTTTCTTTCCTTCTTTCTTTCTTTCCTTCCTTCCTTCCTTCCTTCCTTCCTTCCTTCCTTCCTTCCTTCTTTTTTCTTTCCTTCTTTCTTTCTTCTTTCTTTTCTGCAGAGTCTCACTGTATCACCTAGGCTGGAGTGCAGTGGTATGATCTTGGTTCACTACAACCTCCAACTTCTGGCTTCAAGTCATCCTCCCACCTCAGCCTCCCTAGTAGCTGGCACTACAGGTGCCCTCCACCATGCTTGGCTAATTTTTGTATTTTTAGTAGAGACGGGGCCTCACCATGTTGGCCAGACTAGTCTCGAACTCCTGACCTCAGTTGATCCTCCTGCCTCTGCCTTCCAAAGAGCTGGGATTACAGGCGTGAGTCACCGCACCTGGCCTGCTATAACTTTGGATTCTCCAAAAACGTAACTACTATAGCCTACTCTTTAGCAGAAGCCTTACCAAACACAAAAACAGTTGATTAATACATATTTGGTATGCTATATATATTATCTACTGTATTGTTACAGTAAAGCAAGCTAGAGAAAAGAAAATGTTATTAAGAAAATCATAGGGAAAATACATTTACAGTATTTATTTATCAATGCCATTCAGTTTAAGTCATCTGTTTGCAAGCTGAATCGTCTGTCTGAAAGGGTGGCAATCACAGCCACATACCTCTATCTACAGTATATATCAAGTCATTCGACTTTTTCTTGTAATATTATGACTTTTCTCTGCTTCTTGGGAGTACTTCCAGCATCGCTAGTGGCGCTCATATGGGTCCTATGGTGTTATTCAAGGTTTATAGTATTGACTAAACATGATGAAAACTATGTAAGAACCAAACCACAAGAGATCACTTTTTGCTGCCATATGCAATTTACCAGAAAGACCAGTTGCTCACATGGAGATTTTTTGGGTAGCACTGTGTTTTTAATGGATTCTCACAATACATGAGCTCATGGCAATAGCAACAGAAAGTGGCTATGAAATTATTATGTTAGCACAGTATTGCTAAGTTAATTTTATACAGTTACAATTTAATACTGTGTCTTCACGTTTGCTTACATTTTTCTCAACTGGGAATGATGTCATGTACTATCTCTAAGTGTTTGTGTATAAGTTTGATATACTTTAACTTCTATAATAGACGTGTATATTTTATGGCAGCAAATGACAAAATAGACTAGTATCTACATATGTTTTCTGCATTCGTGGACATACCTTTTTTCTTTTTTTTTTTTGAGACGGAGTTTCGCTCTTGTT
>NW_016107347.1:3869894-3872189 GCF_001604975.1 Cebus imitator | reverse complement strand
GACTTCTTCTGTTAGTTATCTGTTAAAAAAAAAATTCCTTTCCTACACAAAGCTCTAACAAATATTAATCTCCATATTTTCAAGCTTTGATTTCACTTAAAATTTTCTCTTTTATACATTTCAGCTTATTTTGATATACAGTGTATGAGGCTATACATTTTTTCTTTGTTTGCAAATAGCCAGATTTTTCAACAGATTTGCATGCACTGTGTCTTGATGTTAAATTGGACAACATTTTTTAAAAAGGCAGTTGAGAGGATTTGGTGCTGGAGAAATTCATTCATAAGCCTGGCGTGTTCAGAACACTGATGAATTGTTGGGTGAGTGCCAGGAAAGTTGTCAGGATAAGCAAGTATTCAAGAGCCACTGGGAGCGTTCCAGACTGTCGCCACTTTCCCCTTCTCCATAATTTAAGGATCTCCCTTTACCAAAATAAACTGTCCTACATTTAAGTAGCCAAAAGTCAGAGCAGTTTCAGAATTGTATCTTGGTTTCAAGGCCTCAACCAACCACCGGAAGATGAGATATTGACAGATCTAGTTGACAGGGGATGCCAGAGGGGACAGGAGATACAACTGTCAGGTAGGTAGGTCTTGTTGGTCAGCCAGCTGTTTGTGCCTCTTGCTTATTCTTCCACAGCACTCTACAATGCTGCATTTTAATTTTGTCTTATGTGTCTTTTTCTTTTCCTCCAGCCTGCTCCTTGCTTTAAAAAAAATTATTAATGGATAGTAACTAATTTCATCATCTGAAAAAAATACATGCAAGTAACTCTATTCAGTTTACTAGATGCTATTATACCTCCTTTTAATAAATGTGAACATGCATCTAACACATACCTGAAACATGACATAAAATGTTACCGTTATTCTAGAAAATTTCCTGTGCCCTTTGTAGTCATCACACTCTGCCCAGTCTTGAGCTAACCACTGTTTTGATTCCTGTACCCACAAAACCCACAGACAAGATTTGGTTGTTCTTGAACTTCATAGTAATTGAATTTTAAAGTATATATTCCTTTGTCTCTTAATTCCTTCATTACTCTATAATATTTCAGACATTCATTCTTGTCTATTCCTTTTTGTTGCTGAGCAGATTCCAGCACCATTTGTTGAATAAATTGTCTTTTTTGCAACAATTTGCCTTGGCATCTTTGTCAGAAATCATTTGATTGTAATTCTTTTTCTGTCTTATTGACCTACATGTTTGTTTTAACACAAATAAGATACTGTCTTAGAAACTGATAAATTAATACTAATATTTATATGAAAATGTAAAAGACCAAAGCAGTCTTTAAAAACATGATAAAACTGGCCGGGCACAGTCGGTTGGCTCGCACTTCTAATCCCAACACTTTGGGAGGCCGTGGCAGGTGGATCACTTGCAATCAGGAATTTGAGACCAGCCTGGCCAACATGGTGAAACACCGTTTCTACTAAAAACACAAAAAAATTAGCTGAGTGTGGTGACATGCCCCTGTAATCCCAGCTACTCAGGAGGCTGAGGCAGGAGAATCGCTTGAACCCAGGAGGTGGAAGTTGCAGTGAGCCAGGATCGTGCCACTGCACTCCAACATGGGCAACAGAGAGAGACTCTGTCTCAAAAAAATAAAAATAAAAAATGATAAAACTTACAGTGAGACTTAAAATTGGGTCATGTAAATCCTCCAACTATTTTATTTTTAACAAAAGAAAAAGCAATTTCTACAACAACAACAACAACGAAACCGACTGCGAATTTCATTGCAATTGCATTTAATCTGTGGATCCATTTTGTGGGAGTCAGCATCCGCATAATACTGATTCTAACCATCCCGTAAGCATGGCATCTCTCTATTCATTCTTAATCATTCTCAACAATGTTTTATAATTTCAAGTGTAGAAGTCTTGTACATCTTTTTAAAAGGAATATTTGAAGGTATTTGTGATACTGATACTGTTATAGATATTGATTTTTAATTTCTTTTTCCAATTTGTATGTTGATAATATATAGAAATAAAGCAAAAATTTTCTGTGTTAACTTTGTATCTTAAGCCTTGCTGAGTTTAATTATTAAATTTAGTAGAATTTGGGAGTAGATGCATTTGAATTTTCTTTTTCTTTTTTTTTTTTTTTTTTTTGGGCGGAGTTTTTTTTTTGTTACTCACGCTGGAGTGCAATGGCGCAATGCCGGCTCACCGCAACCTCCGCCTCCTGGGTTCAGGCAATTCTCCTGCCTCAGCCTCCCGAGTAGCTGGGATTACAGGCATGCGCCACCACGCCCAGTTAATTTTTAGTATTTTTAGTAGAGACGGG
>NW_016107347.1:3843031-3869750 GCF_001604975.1 Cebus imitator | reverse complement strand
CTGTCGCCAGGCTGGAGTGCAGTGGCCAATCTCGGCTCACTGCAACCTCTGCCTCCCAAGTTCAAGCGATTCTTCTGCCTCAGCCTCCCGAGTAGCTGGAACCACAGGCGCGCATCACCACACGCAGTTAATTTTTGTGTTTTTAGTAGAGACGAGGTTTCACCATGTTGGCCAGGATGGTCTCTATCTCCTGACCTCGTGATCCGCCCACCTCTGTCTCCCAAAGTGCTGGAATTATAGGCGTGAACCACCAAGTCCAGAGATTCCTTTGAATTTTCTACCTGCAAAATCATGTCATTGTAGAGAAAGATAATTTTACTTCTTTCTCAGTCTTTACGACTTTTATCTTTTTATGATCTTTTTATGCCTAATGGCAAGACCTCAAGTACAATGCTGAATAGCAGCATGAGAGTGAACATCTGTACTTTGTTTCTGACCTGAGAGAGAAAGCATTCCATATCTTATTAATTATGATGTTAGGTATAGGTTTTTATAGATGCATTTTATCAAATTCAGGAAATTCTATTACTTGTTTGTTTAGAGGTTTTATCGTGGAATCGTGTTGAAATTTTCAAAATATTTTCTGAGATATGCGGTACTTATTCAGAAAAAGGCATCTAATTTCCCTAGAGTTTTTTTCTTTAGAAGTATATTGCTTAATTTCCAAATATTTAAATATTTTCTAGATATCTTTCTGTTATTGTTTTATAATTCAATTCTAATGTGGCCAGAAAACATAATCTGTATGATTTTTATGTTACCCAGAGTTTTCTTGGTGTTACCATGGGAATGAAGATCTGCTAGAATCTTTTACCTGCTAACCAGAAACAGCTCATCTACTCCCTTTACCTCAACTAACTTAGCCTCTTCAAGGCAGGAATGATATCTTACTAGTTTCTGTATGGCAGTGCTTGCCACATAACAGAAATTCAATAAATGTAAGAATGTATTCACGCTGAAAATTGAACAAAAGGAAGCTTATGACTAAAACGTGGACTTGCCCTCAAGTATCCCATGGTGTAAGATGAAAGCAGTATGTAAACCGGTGGTTCCCTATTATTTGTAGAAGAATTCTAGAAAGGCAGAAGAAGGGTAGGCCGGGTGCGGCGGCTCATGCCTGTAATCCCAGCACTTTGGGAGGCCAAGGCGGATTACAAGGTCAGGAGTTTGAGGCCAGTCTGGCCAACATACTGAAACCCTGTCTCTACTAAAAATACAAAAAATTAGCCAGGTGTGGTGGTGCACACCTGTAATCCCAGCCTCTCGGGAAGCTGAGGCAGGAGAATCGCGTGAACCCCTGTAGGCAGAGGTTGCAGCGAGCAGAAATCACAACATTACACTCCAGCCTGGGCAACAGTGCGAGATTCCATCTCAAAGAAAAAAAAAAGAAGAAGGGTGTGAAATCTAAAAATGGAATCTGAACAATGTGATTGAAGTGTATCTCAATTTGTAGTGATACAGTAACTATCCTTTTCATTGCACTTTACAATTCATAATGTACAAGCCTTTCCTTGAGGAAGGGAAGGCATAGTATAGAATGACCCATGGGATTTTTAGGAACCTCACTACTGAGTTCATAAATTTAATTAACTTAAACAAAAGAAGGGAAATGGGTACATAACCAAGAGCAAATATAAAAGAATCTATTAAAAAATGACTGCTCGGTGGCTCAAGCTTGTAATCCCAGCACTTTGGGAGTCCGAGGAGGATGGATCACGAGGTCAAGAGATCGAGAACATCCTGGTCAACATGGTGAAACCCCGTCTCTACTAAAAATACAAAAAAAATTAGCTGGGCATTGTGACGTGTGCCTGTAATCCCAGCTACTCAGGAGGCTGAGGCAGGAGAATTGTCTGAACCCAGGAGGCGGAGGTTGCGGTGAGCTGAGATTGCGCCATTGCACTCCAGCCCAGGTAACAAGAGTGAAACTCCGTTCCAAAAAAAAAAAAAAAAAAAAAATGACTGCTATCAGGAAAGGTGACGTGAAGGATGACGATAACGGTGCTGATGATAATCACGTTTATTGAGTATTTACCATTTTGTAGGCATGGTGCTGAGCAGCTTTTGCTCCCAACAATCCTACATTATTATGCCTACCTTATGGGGAAGGAAACTGAGACTTAGAGAGGTTAGTTATTTGTCCAAGATTATGCAGTTAAAAAGTAAAGAAGTCAGGATTTAAACCCAAATATATGGATGTTGAAATTTGTGAAAAAAATTGAGGAGTGTTCCTTATTCACTGGGGCTTGTCATAGATGGGGGCCTGGGTCCCGGCAGGTAGGAGATGGGTTATGCACTCATATTTTGTCTGTTTTTCCAGAAGTAGAGTCAGCAAGGGATTTTTCAATGTAAACAATATACTGTCAAATGCCAGTATGTGTATGTTTGGGGGCAGGTCAGGAAGCAGCCAGTCTTCAAAGGGCAAACTGAAAATTAAAGTTTGAGACCGAGCTAACATAAACTGAGAGGGGTTGGACAAGGGACTGGTGAGAAGGGGAGAATCAAAGTGGACATGACCAAGGCGGAAATAGAAGGTAAAAACAAACCACCAGTATTCTGCCCTGAGCGTGTGTCAGTCACTGTGCGTGGCACCTGTAGAGCCATTATATCATGTGATACGATCACTCATGAGATAGTTACTCTTGTCCCCCTCTTAGAGATTAGCTCAAGTGGCATTAGGTAAACTTAGAATTCCAAGATCTTAAACACTTTATCTCTCCAATGATGGCTGGATGGTATGGACCAGGACCCGAAGGTGGGACATGGGAGTAGGGGACAGTCAGGAAAGGAACCTACTGACTGGGACCGATTCCCCTTGTTTAACCACTGCCATTGCAGGCTGGCTTATATTGATCCATCTAAACATTTGCTGATACTGCTCCCAGGACTTCTAAAGGGAACCTGTACTTTAAGGCAAAACGTAAAGGGGCTTTAAGTTATCTTGGGCACAAGACACGTATATGCCCATTGCTTGAGATCGGTATTGTAATTGGCACAGTATTAACAGATGGCAGAAAACAGATTCTTTCAGTATTTATGTCCCTTCCATAGTTCCTATCAAGAAAAGCAACGTCAAGTTAGAAAAGGTTCCCACAGATATTAGTGACAGAATATGGAAGCCCAAGCGAGAAGGCTCTAAATGAATGCTTGGGGCCCAGGAGCCTGGCCAGACAAGTTATATTCCAGGAGACTTGCTGTCTGTCTTGAAGCACTGAGACTTTGAGGAAAGGCACTGGAAGCCCAGCCATGGGAAAACGTGGAAGTTTTTGACCTTTTAAATAAAGGGCAGGCAGTTTGGATGATCCTTTTCTGGTGAGCTGGATGCTGTTCCCAGGTGAGAGGCAAGGAGTCAGTGAACAGTCATAGACCTGCCATGTTTCTTTCTGAGAGAGTTGCTAGCCTGGTTTTCCAGGTATTGTGTGGATGAAGTGCATTTGGATTGCAGCATACATTTGACAGATAAAGTCTCTATCTTTGAAAATGAGATACACCCATGGACAGACAAGGGCTGATGGCAACGAAGGCAGGTAGATGAGTAACTGATGGGATTCAGAGTACTAATGAATGAGTTGATGTCGATCTAGAGAAAAGATCTTTCACACCACAGGTTTCTGGCCTTTGCCTTGCCTTGCTAAGCATTTTTATTAATGTCTTGGATGAAGACGTTGATGGCCCAGTGATAAAATTTGTGGGTGACACAAAGCTGGAAGGGATAGCTAATACATTGGACAGCAGAAATTGCAACGCAAAAAAGATTTGACAGGCTGAAACAATGGACCAGATCTAACAAGATTATGTTTAATGGGGATAAATGTAAAGTCTTAACATTTGGTTAAAATAAACAAGCAAATAAGATGGAATAAGCAGCAGATGGGAAAGATGTGGTTTGATAGGAACCTGTGTGAAAATAATAGAGATGTTTCAGCTGATTATAAGCCCAAAATGAATCACTAGTGCACTGTAAGTCCAGGCTGTAATAGAAATGTGGAGTACACTAGAAGGAAGGCAGCAATCCTTTCATGCTCCAAAAAACGGATCATATGTAGAGCGAGTTCTGTATGGCAAATATCATTGTATGGATTCTCTCGGTTATTTTCACTTGTAGCCTTTGAGTAGGATACCGGAGCTAAGAGAGATTAAGTTACCTGTCCGAAGTCACACGACTAGAGCCAGGATATGGACACAGGTGTTCCGACTACATGCAGGTGTTCTGCCCTGGAGGGTAGAGCCATTGCCAATGAGATGAAGAGAAAAAGAGGTATATTTGGGTTCCAACGAGCCTGAACTTCCTAATGAGAGCACTCTGACAATAGGCTGGTGTCTCACAAAGAGTGAGGCCCTGCCATGGGAATGGCCTCAAGTACAGGCAGGTTGATCAAGTGTCAGCGACAAGCAGTGGACAAGGTAACTGCTGAGCTCTCTTCCTACTAAGGGTTGTTGAGCTTCTAGACAGATCCTAACATCCGGAGTGCAGAGTCCTGGCATTTTTAAGTACAAGGGAAATTCCCAGGAGGTTTTCCATTTATCGCATTTCCACAATGAGCTTTAGTAACCTGCTCTCTTCATAGAGTTTTTATTTGGTTTTTAACATTTTTTCCTTAGGGAGTTTTGAGTTATGTGCTATCCTTTACTCATATAATGAAAGCCCCTAGAAAGCTGCCTCAGACCCACTGTGGAAGGATTAAAGGAACAAATAAGGAAAGAAACAAGCACATATAATGTTTTCTACTTTATTGCAGTATCTGTGTCCTCTTACTGTCAACAGATATCACATTTTGATACTGTCAGGATTCATATATATGTGTGTGTGTGTGTGTGTGTGTGTGTGTGTGTGTGTGTGTGTGTACATATATATATATATATATATATATGTAATAGTCTTTCACTCCATCCTCCTTATCCCAAAGCTGGCCTTTCTAACTTATTTTTTCTATTCTGCAGTGGTCTAGTGAAAGAGAGACCTATAACATTAACAGTTAGAGTTTTAAGGAGAAGATGAGTAAATAGGTTAAAAGCAAGGAGCCGAGAACATACTCAGTCAGGAGTCACTTTATGTGATCCATAATACATGGACTTTGGTTCATCCACTTTGATGGCTGAGACACCTCCATCTTCTGTCTTCCAAAATTCTAGGTATTTTACTCTTTGTTTTGGATAATTAGGTTTGTGGACTTGCGGCCTCATAAATAAGATATTTTTAAAGTATAGCTTCCCACATTAAGGAAAGAAACAGCGACCCGGCAATGAGGCTGACATTCCGTTATGCACCTAGCCAACGAATCCATCTGAACAGCTCCTGTCACTCACCCAGTGGTGGAGAAAGCCGGCACTGCCCAGTGTAATGAGGCAATGTCAGGCATTGTAAGTAAATGTGCCTGGGCCTGCACTTAACAGTCTCATGCTGCAGTCGCATTTTCAAGGAAGCCTACACCATCTTAATCATGCCTGCCAGGGAAGAAATTCTCTTCTCTGTGTTTTCTTTTCCCCAAGACGTATTTCCCCTGTATCATTTAAACATATTAAATTACTCTTAGTACGCAGAGTGGGCATCATGTTAGCATAAGATCTAATCAGAGCGAGTCTGCTGGTCTCCAAAGGCTTTATTCTTTTTGTCTCTTTCCTCTGTTTTCTTGTTAGACTAAAGAGCCTTTCTTGACATCCTCATTTGTTCTGCTGTGTAATAGCATGGGATCTTTCAGAGCTGTCGACATCTGCTCCACTCTAGAGAGCTGCAGAACCATGCCAGCAGAGCAATAATAATTATGCCCGAATGGACTGAAAAGGATGCAAGAAATAAGACAAGGAAAAGTACACCCAGCGCGATCATGTGCTAACCTGTAAGTGGGTGTGTGCATGAGTGTGCATGTGCTGAAGCCATACGCTTATGTGTGCATCGAGGACACAAATCACTTTCCCGAGAGCAGAGGACTAGAATTCAATCAGGCTCAGAGTTCTCCAAAGTCCCCAGTCCTTGTTCCTTCACGCAGACAGCCATGTTCAATGTGGGTGCTGCTTTCTGCATGTCCAATAGCAGTTTGCAGGACGTTAGGGAGAAGGAATTTTCTCCACCTTTCCCTTATTCTTATATCTAGCGTGGTAACAAAGGCTGCAGATGTGTCTTCCTCCCTAGATGCTACTCTCTGGGGATAAATTAGGCTCCTTGGAAAGACGCTGTAAGTCTTCCTGATTGTCAAGATAGCAGTTATCAAATAACTGGTATGCTGGCCTTAGCTAATATTAAAAATGACAGCTGGCATCTTTTGGGTGCTTCGTATTTGCCAGGCATTGTGTAGGCCTTCATGTGCACTATCATTCATCCTTAAAGAACTTTATGAATGAGCACAGCAGCTTGCCCCTGTAATTCTAACCTGGGAAGGCTGTGGGGGGAGGATTGAACCCAGGAATTTGACACCAGCCTGGGCAAAATAGGGAGACCCTATCTCTATAAAAAAAATTAAAAAGTGGTTGGATGGGCTGGACATGGAGGCTTATGCCTATAGTCCCATCACTTTGGGAGGCCACAGCAGGTGGATCATCTGAGGTTAGGTGTTCAAGACCAGCGTAGCCAACATAGTGAAACCCTGTCTCTGCTAAAAATATAAAAAATTAGCTGGGCATGGTGGTGCATGCCTGTAATCCCAGCTACTCGGGAGGCTGAGGCAGGAGAATTGTTTGAACCCAGGAGGTGGAGGTATCAGTGAGCCAAGATCACACCATAGCACTCCAGCCTGGGCTACAAGAGCAAAACTCCATCTCAAAAAAATTAGTCAGATGTGGTGGCAGATGCCTGTGGTCCCAGTTACTCAGGTGGCTGAGGTGGGAGGATTGCTTAAGCATGGGAGGTTGAAGCTGCATTTACTCATGTTCATGCCACTGTGCTCCAGCCGGGATGACAGAGCAAGACCCTGTCTCAACAACAGAAAAAGAACTTTACAAGGTAGGAGTTACCATGATCTTCATCTGCAGATGAAAAAATTAGGACTAGGCCATATTCCCAGAGGCCCTGCTGGTACATTAAGTGAGCCTGGTGTTTCAAGGCTGTGCGTACACGTGAACAAAAGAACTGGCCGTGTCATTCATTTGTGATTCTTCAGCAAAGCAGCCAGGCTGCTTGGTGACATACTTAGCCAGTTCCAAGAAATAACTGTCAGTTCAACAAAGAACCGAACTTTAAAAAATAAAATAAAATCCCCAAAGCAAAGAACTCAGTATTTTTTCATTAACGGATTATTTTGCAGATTCCAGGCATCCTACCAAAGTCTTGAAGTCATCGGGCTCAGGGTGAGTCCTGCCCCTGCTCTGAGTCTCAGGGCCCTGCTTTGAGAAGCCAATGTATCAAGGGTGGACTCTCAGCAAAGGTGGGAGGCAGATGAGACTTATCAGCAGGGAACACACCCCTCCTCCTGTGCCATCCCCCTCCCCCAGCCTCAATTCCACTCTTGCCCCACTCCAGAACTTATTCATGTGCTCTCCCGACATCCTTTACCTCTTCAGAGCTTTCTCCTCCAGGGGCCCAGATGACTCACTTACACTAAAGCGACTTATCTTTAAAAAATTCATTTTAATCGGAAAAAAAAATACCTTATTTGGGCCAAAGGAATGGATCTCAAGTGGCGGCATTTTAAGGCGTTCTCAAGGTAGTAAGATGGCTCCAGGTTGAAGAGAAAGTCTCCATAGCACTTTTATAATCATCCTCCATGAAAGGAGAAGAAAGTCTTTTTCTATCAATTTATATAGCTGGATCATGCTTGGAATGCAGTCGAAAGAGAAAGATACAGAACTTTACTGGAGGGTCAGACTGCTCCAGAACTTGGGAGTGGCGAGGTTTTCTCTGAGGAAGCACTTTCACTCTTTCCTTTCTAAAATTTCACTGAGTGCTACTCTACATGTGACAATGTTAACTTTGCAAAGAGAGAAAAATACTTACCTAAACAATTAAAAGCTTGGGCAGAAGAAAAAAAAAAAAAGCGGGGATGACTCTTGGGAGGGAGAATAAAACCTAGAGCTAAAGAGAAAAAAAAAAAAAAGCATGTGACACAATGTCTGTCAGCAGCTGTGCTGCTGAAAGTCACCCAACAGGAAGAGCAGGCAGCCAGTGAGATGGAAACTGCAGTGCAATAAAGCATCAGTGAGGGGCAGGACTGACGAGGGCTGTGGATAAAACTGGAGCACACCTGGGACCAAGGAATAGCATAGTCCCTCCCTGTGTGACCAGAACATCAGCATAGATATTGTCAGGCCCAACTTGGTCCAAAATTAGCATCAGTCACCCAGTAATAGTAATGGTTACACTATCCTTACAGATGGTAGCTCATATGACGATAAGGTGTTGACTAGTGAAATGCACTCAGCCAGCCAAGACTTGGGCTGCAGCTCACCACATAATCTTTGTGGCTCTTGGTTTTTCATTCCAATAAAATTTTTTTGACCTCTGTAGAAAGCTGCAACCTACACAAAAGCTCTTATGACCATTTAGGAATTTGTAAGGTCTTTGTAAAATTCTACATTGCCTTCCTAAGTTTCCATGTTCCTCAACTGCGATCTCCCATTGATCTTCCCAGATGAACTGGAACAGTGTATCCAGGGCACTCCTACCTTGGTCCCACCCTGAAGGATGAAGGTCTCTGGAATCTGTAATGGGTGAGTGGCCTTGTAGTCCTTACTGGGAGATACATAGACGTGCATAGAGAGACGGCTCCTGAGAGCATCCCTTGCAGCTAAAGGCCACTGTGTGGCTCAAGTCCATCCACATAAGCAAATCTGCATGTTGTAGTTCTATAAAGACTGCTGCTCTTGGTCTAATTAATAGTTTGTTTGTTTGCATAATTTTCCACAGGAAGGACTATTAGCACATCAAAACAATGTTAAAAGTATCCTCCATAACGATAGAGTAAATACAAACCTAGTTTATCACGTTGTCAGTTTTAACAAACACCACTCAGATGTGCTAACCTTTTCCCAGCAGGTGCTCTTCTGGTCAATAGCCAGCAACAGGCCCAGTCTGTGAACTAGTTGATGGTACAAAAACCAAGAGTTTCTATAACGACATATCTTTTTAAAGTTCCAAAATACCTGAAAAATGCTGGAGGCATGTGTTTTACTTTCCTTCCTCCCTCCTCCTATTTAAAAGGTTTTGTAGAAAACCTGAGGGACTGATAGCACTTTTCTTCACATCTCAAGGGAGCAGTTTGAAAAATGTTTTTAGAACACTAATTTTCATCACACTCCAGGGAAAGAAAGAAAGGTGGGTCATTTACACAAAGTTAAAGATGTCTGTAAACCCCATTTCTGTCCTCCCTCTGAAAGAAAAGAGAGGGGGAATACCAAATCTCCTTGAAACTTTAAGAGCCCTCTGAGGTTTAACTCAAGAAAGAAAATGCTTCTGAAGGCAGAGAGCAGAGAATGAGAGCACGACCAAGCATGTCAGCTATCCAAAACACCCCAAGATACAGGTTAAACCCAATAACGATGACACTATCATGTACACCTCGGGAGGGGATTGGCAAAGGCTCCTTCTGTATAAAAGTTTACTCAGTAAAATCACTCAGGCCTTTCAGTGGGAACTTTGGCAGCTAAGGCCTGTGGAATGTTTTCAGTGACTAAAATTTAGCTCCGTTCGCTTAAATTATGTATTTAGTCACCTACATACTACTTTCAGGCTCATTTTCTTAGGTGGAAGATACTGAACATAATTTTGACTTCTTTTTTATGGTTATCAGTTGGCATGAGACTTGTCTTATTACCTGGAGGCTGGAAAAAGTAAGTTCAGAAATTAACAAAATATCACTGAGGCAACTAGAATGGCTTCTTAGGTAAAGGGATACCTAGCATCTCTTTCTATTACTCCTTAGGAGGAGTCTGATTACGTCTGCCATTTTCCTCCCCCAGGAAGCCCATGTGCCTCAGGAGAATCTGTCCCGACCCCTTCTTCCCACTTAGATTGTATTCCAGGGGAGGGCCTGATTTGGTCAACTCAATGCTTTGCAGTGGTTGGTTCAAAAATGATCATGTAAATAAAATTTAAAAAAAAGGACAAAAATTATCATGTGATATGTGATACTTTGGGCCAATGAGGCAAAAGGAAATGTTTTCTAGGAACCTTTGGGGAAAATTTGCTTGTTCATCAGGGACTGCCAGGGGAAGGGTCTCTGAACATTGCTGTCCATGGATGTGAGGCCAAGTACTACAGCTGCCTGGCTGAGCACGAAGCTGTGAGTTGGGAGAGCGACGAGCTAAGAGAACTGCAGGGAAATGGGGTCATAGCACATGACTCCATCAACCTTAAAGCCTGAAATGCCTCCGGACTTCAGCTGTGTGAGCCATCTATTATCCTATTTTACAAGCCAGTTTGAATTTTCTGTTGCATACACATAAAGAAATGGTAACTAATACAAGTTGTCAATAATAAAGGACTTCTACATAGTACTAATAATGAACATTTTTAAAATTGCCTCTATGAAGAAAGAATGTAATTTGACAAATGGGTAAAAAGACGAGCAACTGCATTGTAATCGAAGTAAGAGGATTTCCTCTACAGTGTGAATGACTAAGTATGAAACCATTTAGCACTAGGCCCAAGACACTGTCATCACTCAGGGTAGTTTAAATAAGACCAAGAAAAATGATCCAAAGTATTAGAGACAGAGATATACCATGGTCATACTTAACCTTAGCATGGGACCTTTTGAAGAGAATAAGTAGAAATAATGCAGTGTACAGTTTAAAACATTCCTCAAGATACCCTGGTCAAGAGACAAGAGACTGTTCTAGAGGTTCTAACAATAATAATACAGTTTCAAATGGCTGGAGGATGGCCAGCCTAATTTGTATACACCAAAACCAGTTTTGTACATAAATTAAAAAAGGAAAGCTTCAAGAAATTGGGAAAGTGTTCCTTCCCCATCTGAAATACTTCCCCAAATGCCTAATGATTAAAATTATGTTGACTCTGGAATAAAGACATTCCTTTAACAGGAGATAAATGACCCCAGATGCAAATTTCCATGGGAGCACTACTATGGTAATAAAAACTTGGCCATGCTAAAGCGGACATTTGTTTACTTTCTATCTGAGTATCTCCAGACTATGAGCTTTGTGAGCAGAGATGCTTTTGTCTTTTTCACTGCTTTATCCCTTGCAAATGACAAAGTGCCAAAATGGTGCCTAGTCTTTTGTATGTGAAAAATAAACATTTGTGAATGAATGAATGAATGAATGGCGGACATCCGAGTCTTTACCAAGAACAAACTTTTATAGGACGGAAGAACATCTCCAGAAGGCACTCTGGTACAAATAGATAAAAGGAAAAGTGGACCCTAAAGAGGTGAAAGGGGCAAGAAAATGAACAAAGGATAGGAAAGATTTTTTTTTTCTTCATTTAGTCTAAGACAGGCCCTGATAGAGTTCCCACACTAGATCTGGTGTCAAGGAGTTGGAAGACTCTGATGTCCTCAGGTTAGAGAATCACAGTATTTGAGCTACATAGCAGAACCAGATTGCATCTTCACTCTCCACTGGTCCACCTGTCTCTTGTTCTCCAAATAGCAATTCCCTTCCCAGACTCCAGAGGTGAATTCCCTTCTGCTTCTACTTATTCCAATTCTGGATTTATTAAACCATTACTCAGATTTTAAAACACACAACACACATAGAAAAGTTTCTAAAATAGATGAGGCAAACTGGATTTTTTCATATTCTCAGTCTTTTCTTGATAGCCCAGAGATCCTGATTCCCTGGATTTTGGTAGTGGGAAGGTAGATGTGTGTTGAGAATGGAAGGGAGTTAAGAATAGGCTTCTAGAATTCAGACACCCTCTTAGGCTTTAAAATGTTGGGGTGGGGGGGAAGAGAGAGACAATCACTGCTTAGTCTGTTCAGGCAGCTGTGACAAGACACCATGACTGGTGACTTACAAACAATAGAAATGTATTTCTCACATTTCTGGAGTCTGGGAAGTCCAAGATCAAGGTGCTAGCAGATTTGGTGTCTGGTAAGGGATGGCTTCCTTGTTAATAAATGGTGCCTTCTCGCTGTGTCCTCACATAGTGGAAGAAGTGAGGGAGCTTTGGGGGTAGCTCGCATAAGGACACTGATCGTTCATGTGGGCCTGCCTTCATGACCTAATCACCTCCAAGGGCCCCCGTTCCTAACAGCATCAGCTATGGGGGTGAGGATTTCAACATATAAATTTTAGGAGGATACAAACATTCAGATGATAGGCTAGAGCACTGACCTAGGCAATGGCATCTACAGAAAAGAGAAAAATAATTTACTTTTGACTTGGGGTGTCTTGGATTTAAATCCCAGTCCCACCTCTAAATCATTTGTGACCCTTAGCCCTGCGAGCCTTGATTTTTGCACTTGTAAAAATGGGCAGAATATTAAATACCATTAGAGTTTTAATGAAAACTAAATGCTACCTCTGAAGTTAAATGAAGTTATAAGAATTAAATAAATAGGGCTGTTTTAAAGAGTAAATGTGCTCAGTAATTGGTGTTCTGTAAATGTTAGCCTCATTATGAAATATATAGAGCAGGATGTCAATTTACGGAAAGAATGTACATTTTTTTGGTCATAAATACCAATGAATTTTTCTTACAATGCCATTGGATCCATACAGACTCTATGGATTATATTTCAGCTTTTTGCCTTATCTCAGCTTTTTGCCTTTTCCTAAAGCTAATAGGAAATAGGGAAATGACATATACAGGCAATTTACAAAAGAAGAAACAAGAATATTTGGTAACACAGCAAGAGTTGTTTTTTTTTTTTTTTTTTTTTTTTTTTTTTTTTTTTTTTTTTTACATCTTCTTGGTCATCAAACACAATGTGAACAATCAGATACCATTTTCTTTCTCATACTGGCAAAGGTTAAGAAGAATGAAAATGCCCACTAACTGTTGGTAAGGAGGGAAGGGGAAAGGCACACACATGACATTAGATAGTTGGAGTTCAAATTGGGACAGCTGTTTTGGAGACCAATTTAAAAGTAGGCCCCCTCTCAAGAAACAAAATAAAACTTTTAAAATGTTTAACCTGTATTTAAGGCTAAAAGTATGCCTACTCTATGATTTAGTAATTCCTCTCCCAGTTTATACTTTTTTTTTTTGAGATGGAGTCTTGCTTTTGAGAGGGAGGCTGGAGTGCAGTGGCATGATCTCGGCTCACTGCAATCTCCGCCTCCCGGGTTCAAGCAATTCTCCTGCCTCAGCCTCCGGAGTAGCTGGGATTACAGGCGTGCACCGCCACGCCCAGCTAACTTTTTTGTATTTTTAGTAGGTACGGGGTTTCACCATATTGGCTCAGATGGTCTTGATCTTCTGACCTCATGATCCGCCCACCTCGGCCTCCCAAAGTGCTGGGGTTACAGGCATGAGCCACCGCCCCGGCCTATACTTTTTTAAAGTATAAATATGTCAGGCCGGGTGCGGTGCCTCACACCTGTAATCCTACCACTTTGGGAGGCCGAGGCTGGCGGATCTCCTGAAGTCGGGAGTTCGAAACCAGCCTGACCAACATGAAGAAACCTCGTCTCCACTAAAAATACAAAATGAGCCAGGGGTGGTGGTGGGTACCTGTAATATTAGCTACTCGGGAAGCCGAGGCAGGAGAATCGCTTGAACCTGGGAGGCAGAGGTTGCGGTGAGTCGAGATCGCGTCACTGCACTCCAGCCTAGGCAACAAGAGTGAAACTCCGTCTCAAAAAAAAAAATACATAAATAAAGTATAAATATGTCTTCCAAAAGACATGCATAAGAATACACATAACGATATTTATAATAGCCCAAATGTCTATCAGAAAAAAATGAATCAATAAATTGTAGTATTTTTTTAATAGAATACTATGCGGCAATAAAAAGAATGAACTGCTATACACACAGCATGGATGAATCTCGCAGACATCATGTTGAGTGAAAGAAGCCATAAACCAACGAATACACACTCTATGATTCTATTTATATGAAGTTGAAGAACAGGGAATAGATACTGACTGGGAAGAGGCAAGAAGAGCATTCTGGAGCACTGCAAATGTTTAATCCAGTGATCTGGGTGGTGGTTATATAGTCGTACATATACACATGTAGAATTTAACTCGCAGTGCACTTAAGATTTATACACTGTGCTGCACATACGCTATGCCTCAGTTAAGAAAACATGCAGTTTGACTTAGCGATTATATTTTCATCTTAAAGAAGAAAGAGGAGCTGGGCGCTGTGGCTCACGCACATTGGGAGGCCGAGGCGGGCGGATCACGAGGTCGGGAGATGGAGACCAGCCTGGCTAACATGGTGAAACCCCGTCTCTACTAAAAATACAAAATATTAGTCGGCTGTGGGGGTGGCGAGCGTCTGTACTCCCAGCTACCCTGGAGGCCGAGGCAGGAGAATTGCTTGAACACGGGAGGCGCAGGTTGCCGTGAGCCGACCTCGCGTCACTACACTCCAGCCTGGGCAACGCAGCAAGACTCCTTCTCAAAAGAAAGAAAAGAAAAGAAAAAGTCAGAGGAATACAAAAAAGATTTACATACAAGAGTGATCACCATAGCCTTATTTATAGTAGCAAAAATCTGGAAATAAAATCCAGTAATAAGAAAGTAGTTAAATAAATTATGATACATCGGATAGATAGTAGAATGCTGTAATCATTAAAATAGAAAAAGAGTCAAAAACATGGAAAGTTTTTCATAATATAATGTTCAAAAAAAGTAGGTTAGCCAAACAGTATTTAAGATTTCATACTATATTTGCTTAAAATATGCAATATAGTGTGTGTGTGTATATATATATATGTATATATATATATGTATATACGATTTTGTTTCTATACGTGTATGTATTTATATATATATATATATCTCCACAGCAAATGCTGTGCAGTACACAATGCACATGCTTATCACATGTATGGGATTGTAGATAATTTCCCCTTTCTTTCTCATGTTTTAAGCAGTTTTTTATATTGGACAAATCCTAATTTGTAATCTGCAAAAATCTGAAATAAAATATAAAAGGGAAAAATGCCAGGTGTGGTAGTGCATGCCTACAGTCCCAGCTACTAAGGAGGCTGAGGCAGGAGGATCACTTGAGCCCAGGAGTTTGAGACCAGCCTGAGTAGTGTAGCAAGGCCTCATTTCAAAAAATACAAAATGAAAATAAATAAATTAAAAGGGGCCGGGCGCGGTGGCTCAAGCCTGTAATCCCAGCACTGTGGGAGGCCGAGGCGGGTGGATCACGAGGTCAAGAGATCGAGACCATCCTGGTCAACATGGTGAAACCCCGTCACTACTAAAAATACAAAAAATTAGCTGGGCATGGTGGTGCGTGCCTGTAATCCCAGCGACTCAGGAGGCTGAGGCAGGAGAATTGCCTGAACCCAGGAGGCGGAGGTTGCGGTGAGCCGAGATCGCGCCATTGCACTCCAGCCTGGGTAACAAAAGCGAAACTCCGTCTCAAAAATAAATAAATAAATAAATAAAAATAAATTAAAAGGGGGAGAAGGCCAGGTGCAGTGACCCACGTCTGTAATCTCAGCACTTTGGCAGTTCAAGGTGGGCAGATCACATGAGGTCAGAGTTTGAGACCAGCCTGGGCAACATGGTGAAACCCCATCTCTACTAAAAATACAAAAATTAGCCAGATGTAGTGGTGCACACCTATGATCTCAGCTACTCTGAAAGCTGAGGCAGGAGAATCACCTGAACCCAGGAGGCAAATGTTGTAGTGAGCTGAGTTCACACCACTGCACTCCAACCTGGGTGACAGAGTGAAATCCTGTCTCAAAAAAAAAAAAAAAAAAGGTTGGGGAGGGGATGGAGAAAGAACAAGAGGGGCCAAGTCAACTCTATATAAGTAACTTGTTCTGTACATTTATACATTGCATTCTAGGTATGCCCTTGATGAAGGTAGTTTACCTCTCTAAGACTCAGGTCCTGTCTGTAAAATGGGAATAATTATCACACCTATCTTATGGTATTATTATCCAGATTAAATTAAATATTCTATACATAGTGCTTAGCACAGTGTCTGACCTATCATAAACACTTCATAAATATTAGCCATTACATGACTCTGGGACACTGGCTAAGAATCCTAGGTTACCAGAATTGATTTAGCTGCTCTTGCCTTCTTTTCACCTTCGGTATCTACTGGCGTTATCACTTCTTCCTTTAAGGAGTATTAGAACACTGTTGGGGATGGGCTGACTAACATACCAGGTATTGACGCATCCAGTCCCCTGAAAGCCCTCATCTGATTAAGGACATTCATTCTGAGAACCAGATCTCAGAATTCTCTTCTGGATGCATCAAAGTCCAATTGATTCTCAGAGCCAAGTTTGTGCTTATTCCTCAGAAAAGCCTTGGGGCCCAGGTTCCATACCATTCTGTACAATGATTTACTTTCCCTGCGGAATTATCTTCCTACAACTCACTATGGAGGTTTATCGCACAGTGGGTTTTAGTTTCATTTTTTCCATTGCTTTCCTTGTTTTCTGTTTCTATTTTCATTCGTTTCTAAAATTTTCATTTCCAGAGCTGCTTCTGGGCTCTCTTCTCCCTGTGCCAACCCACCCCCACCTCCTCCCCTTTCTCCCTCCTTCCTTTCCTTTCTCGCTCTTCCTCTTCGTCTCTCTTGAGACAGGTCTAGTGGCCTGGTTGCCATCTGCTGCCTTTTTTTTTTTTATGAGGTTGAGATCAGATGGCATCTAATCGATCGTCATGGTCTCCATGGTTACCAGGGTGACAGAGTACTTGGGAGAGACACATTCTCGAGCCTGGGGCTGTCAGATCATTCCTGAGAGGGGAAAGGAAATAAAACCTCTTCCATCATATTTACACCTTTACATCTTTCTCAAATACAGCAAAACACAGACCCTGTTTATGTTTTACATAGTGCCCTAGTGGCTTGAGGCCAGGGAATGCAGAGTGGCTTTTTTCTATTTAAAAAAATGCACAAGGACAGAAGTAAAGGATTTTCTAGCCTCAAAACCACCCCTTCCCTTCCCTGCTCCGTACGGACCATTGCTTTTATCAATATTTTTTTTCCCCCTTTAAATGTTTGGGAATTAATTCAGTTAATTCTAATGAGTTGTTATTCTTCTCATAAATCATGGTAGTTCTAAAACTGACAATGGACAACTATTTGCTTAAGGGAAAGAAATAACCCTCATAAAATTACCAACACTTTAACTTTTTATTAGAATCAGTGTTACTGTTAATGTTAGCTGTACTTTGGCCAAGCATTATTTGTAATATAGTAAGCCATCTTTCCCACAAAGACCAGCTTCTTATGATAAAAAGTAAACAAAATGGCCCTTATTGTTAATGCAATAAGTGCCTGGGCACGAGTGTGGTCTGTAATGCTTTAATGCCTAGGGGCTGGCCAATCTGGCAGAAATATACCCAGGCCTTATTCTAATAGAATATGATGGCATTGA
Source organism: Cebus imitator (assembly GCF_001604975.1). Classification (NCBI taxonomy): domain Eukaryota; kingdom Metazoa; phylum Chordata; class Mammalia; order Primates; family Cebidae; genus Cebus; species Cebus imitator. The sequence continues at coordinate 3,852,318 of NW_016107347.1, read as the reverse complement.
CAGCCCAAATCTGGTTGAGAGACATGAGAAAGATCTTGGTAACAAGGATATATAGCTAATGGAAAAAGGGCTAGATTTTTGAGGTAACTCAGAGACAAGAAAACAACCAATCACCATACCATTAAGTAATGTTCAAATGGCATAAGGGATACGGTCCTTGGCTTATTAAAACACCTTTAATGTTAGGCACAGATGACTTGGGCTATAAGCTGCTTTACTTCCTTTTCCGGTGATATGTTATGCTTCATAACACTTACTAGAAATTCTCCTCTTTTTCTTTGTCATTGTCAGAGAAAACCAAACTTCAAATTATAGCACAGGTACAAAGCCTATCTATAAGTGATTTTTTTTCATATAAGAAAAAACGTAATGCTAAACCATGAGCAATGCTTGCTTCCTTCCTTCTTTTGTCTCTGACTTCCCTTCAGACCTCCTGCATCTTTTTCTGTACAGTTCCTAGTAAGATTCAGATATATTCATTTGCAGTGCCTTTGGCTGTTGAGCAAATAGCACACTGATATTTGAAATAGAAATGATGCCATCAATTGGAGGAGAGACTTTAATATAAAGGGAAAATAATGTATCATGAACAAAAATGCTCTTATTCATTTTGCACCTTTGCATCTCAGCTCATGCCTGCCTCTCCTCTCCTCTCTGCGATTCCTCATATTCTCTCTCTTTACTGGTGATCTCAATCATTGAATGGCCAGGGGAACTGCTTTTATTTAAATCTCGCCTCCCAGCAAAGCTTTCTCCAGATTCCCCATCACAGACTTCTGAACTCCTAGTGTTTTTTTTCGGTCTGTGCCTGTCATTCAGTACTTAGCGGTGCTGCCTTTCACTCCGGCTTAAGTATTTGTCATGTTTATCTCTTGCCTCTTATTTACGTTGTAAGCTCCAGAAGGGAGAGACCATTTCCTCTGCTTCTGGGCTTCTCCCTTACTTTGTACCTGCTCAGCCTTTACTAAATATTTGGTAAAGACAATAGCAGCCTGTTGTGCCTACAAGGCAGGTGATAGCTGCTTTTTCTTTTAAGACCAGGAACCAAATTTGATACTTAGCATTTCTTTAGCTGCAGGGATTTTACTGTGTCAGCCAAGAGGCTTTCTTTACCTCCTTGTCTTCAATATCCTGTGCACAGAGAAGGTGGGTTCTACCTTGGAAGGAAATGAGTCGTTTCCACCCATCAGGACAACTGCCACAGCATGGTGTCAACTCACTCTTGCCTTGCGTAAATTGAGTTTGTCACTGCTCAGCCACACAGCTGAGTGAAATGTTGTGTGATGCGGGCTGTCTCCTGGGAGAGAGAAACTGGCATAAACCACATCCTAATGGGATCCAGAAACAAAGAAGCGTGAATGAAGTGTTAATTGCATTCATAAAGACATTAACAAAGGAATTAAAATGGCAGAAGCTTCCGTCCCCCACTCAAGATTTACAGAAAAATATGTTATCCAAAGAACGTTTCAACAATAATCATCAAAGTGTATTGCTTGCCCATTGTGGAAATAACTCTTGATAGATATTAACTTTTCAAAGAACATGTTGTGTCCACTATTTGTGTCCACATCCAGTGCTTTGCTTGCTTTTGTATGATTTAAGTTTCCAAAAAATCCAGAGGCATTTTCAATGTTGCTTCATTAACCATAAGGACGTCTGTTAACAGTTTGAACCTAATCAATCCTACAGTTCTTATTAGAGCAAAATGTTCATTATTTGGGAAATTTTTTTGCTTTTTGAAATAGAATTACAAGACTGAGGGTTTACTTCACAGTCCCTCTTGAATATTCCTGAAATGATGTGCAATGTGGCCAACCCGGGGCTCCCTCCCCAGCCCTGTGGCAGGGCCCCCAGCTGCTGACAGCAGGGCTAAGCTGGCAAAAGGTCAGAGGCTGTATTTCACTGAAGATGGATCACACAGATGAATATTGCGCTTGCTTAATGAAGTCAAGGCCACGGATTTGGGGCCTTTTATGGTTCTTCTTGTTTCACTCAATTTCGCCTTCATAGACCACGCCACTAATCCTGGCCAATCATTCTGTAGATACGTGCAACTGGTGACTAAGGGACTAGATAAAAGCAAATGACTCTAAAAAACAGTGACCAGAAATCAGAAATCTGTGCCTATAACAAACACAGAATTAAAAAAAAAAAGCATTCAGAGTGTCTCATATGATACTTGCAGAAACCATGCGATACGTAGAGCTGACGTTCCTACCCTCATGTTGCAGATAAGAAAGTTAAAGATAAAGAAGCAAAGATATTAAGTAAAGTCTCAGGATTAAAATTCAGGTATTTTTGGTCATCTGACTGCTCTTTCTACTTATTGTTGTCATCTACTTTTTGTCATTTAGTACTCACTGTTGCCGTCTAACCTTCCCAGGATCTCAGTTGATTCTCACAAGAATCCTATGAAGTAAGACAGACTCTATAAACAAGTGGGTCGATTTTTCCAGGAGCTATAGCAATGAAACTAGAGTAGCAGGTGCTCTGAAGCCCATCCTTAGAATTTGGCTGAACCCCTCGGTTATCGAAAACGCTGTATTTTTCAGTCTTGTCTAAATCAATCATATTCATGGATGTGGTATCAACTCAGTGGTGTAGGTTTAAAAGTGACAAAATTCTAGTCAGTTGTATGAATCTGGGCTGATCAATACCAACTGGTGAGTGGAAGGGGGCTCAGAAGTGCACATTCAGCATCTCGGGAAAGCTCACTGCACAGTTATTAGAATCAGCCCAATTGAGACTCTGTTGCTTCTAATTCTGGAGCAAATGCTGGGAACATTTCCTCCCAGACATGAACTATACATTACGTTCCAAGACATCTCGAAACCTGAAATAAAAATGTCTAGGTTATATGCTGTTTTGTATTAGTCGTGCTTAGCCTCATACATGTTAACATACTTTCAAGAGGTGATTATTTTTTATTAGAATACATCATTTATAGTACTTGATGTCAGAAATTTCAAATAATGGCAACTTTACCTCTAGTGTAGACATGCCACCAAGTTGTTCAGAAGTCTAATTCAAACAGCATTTTGAATTAATTATCTAAAGAAGTTAATATTATTTGCATTTACTTATGTTTTTATAATTTTGTGTCCTAATTAGAAGGTCCTATTATGTGCTCCTAAGATGGAAGACTAGTAGTTTTAATCTTACCTATCTATGAATAGGTGTGGGATGCAAGATGTATAATAAATGGAAAAAAAAATCAAAGTAAGCAGTTGGCCAGTTACATATTCAATCTAGACAACTGAGGTTAAAGCCTTACTTTTTCATCAATAGCCTAAGGGCTGAAAATTCATTCATTATATTTTCGTCAAAATAAAGAGAATTAGTTTATGCTCCTAAGTCAGAGTTGTGTCCTTATCATAGGGTGATTATTTTCTATTTCCATTTGTAAAATCAAAATGGAGGCTGGGTGCAGAGGCTCAGGCCTGTAATCCTAGCACTTTGGGAGGTGGGCAGGTTACCTGAGGTCAGGAGTTCGAGATCAGCCTGGCCAACATGGTGAAAGCCCATCTCTACTAAAAATACAAAAATTAGCTGGGCATGGTGGCGTGCACCTATAATCCCAGCTGCTCGGGAGGCTGAGGCAGTCAAATTGCTTGAATCGGGGAGGCAGAGGTTGCAGTGAACAGAGATCTCACCACTGCACTCCAGCCTGGGTGACAGAGCAAGATTCTTGATCTTTTTATGAAAAAATAAAAAATAAAAAAAAATCAAGATGGATGAGGTTATTTTCTAGGGCTCCACTGTCCATTATGGTAGCTACTAGACATATGTGGCTATTTAAATTAAAATTATGTAATCAAAATTAAGTGAAATTAAAAATCCAGTTCCACATTTTAAATCCTCAATAGCCATGGGGTTAGTGGCTATTGTATTGGACCATGCAAATTTTAGAATATTTTTGTCACTGCAGAATGTTCTATTAACAGTGCTGTTCTAGAGCAAACAATCGGAATTCACATATACCACAGAAATACATTCTAGATCTAATCACATAGTTGTTTGTAAAACACCATACACAGTTTAGTGACAGTGACTTGGAACACCAGCCTGCTGGTGCCTGGGCATCAAGGAAGGATGGTCTGCAGACTTCTGAGTGTGGACTGGCCCTGTGTGTCATGGGAAGGCATGGGGAGCCAAGTCTCTGGAGAAAGGGCAGGTGCAGATGAGCCATTTCCATTTTCCACTCCTGCAGGTCCCACAACCTCAAGTCCACACCTGCCGCCAAGACGTGCTTGTACAAAAGCCCAAACCAAAGCACATTTTGGATTAATTTTCTGGCCGTAATTTTGTTGCAAAATCTCTCTTGTGCCTTTGATTACGGACTTTCTTTCATTTTTGCCATGAATTTCAATGACTCTGAACCTAACGGTATTTCCCACCAACCAGAACAATAGCACTGGTATTGACAAAAGAAATAAGGCTTCAGACAGGCAAGAATCATAACAGAGACTGAAAAATAGAGTCCAGAGCTCCCTGCTGATCACTTTAAGTGAATGTCATTGGCTCATTCTCATTGACAGTCAGCAAGTGAACATATCCGCAGACTAAGGTAAGGTGGGAAAAGTGGGACCATTCTTCAGTATTTGTCATATTAGCCACTTTAAACTTGTAAAAACTGAAAAGTAATAAATCACCAATCATCCTCTGTTCTCTGATGTATCTCACTAGGACTGCTATATTAAGAAAGAGACTGTGGCAGTATGTTTTCACAAGATTGCTCAAAGTTATCAGCAGCAAGCACATGAGATATATAACTCTCATTGCTTTTATCACATAATTCTTCAAAGTGGCCTTATTGGGCACACGTTTTATTTTCTTCGTAGACTAAATCCCTTGAAACTGCTAATTATGCATATTTGTATCCCAGAGTATCTTATACAGTGGAAGGTGCTCCGAATTTTGGTTCAACCTTATCAATATTCATTGAACAAATGAATGAATGAATGCATAAAGGAGATCCCTGATAACAAATTTGTCTAGCCTAAATTATGTTAAGTTTTGGCTGATAGGTATAGAAGAGTGGGAGGAGGGGAGAGGTGCAAAATTTGAGAAGAAACATAAATTGTGAGCTCATTAAAAAGATATCATTTCAAAATTTCCTTTGAATCTCTATAGGGACATGTTGAAAGAGGAAATATTTTAAGGGCAATTGTGAATTTCAATTACTGGAGCAGAGGATCAGAGAAGAGCTGCATCCAATCTATTGTCTTTCGAAAGAATTTCTTTGCTGATGTTCTTCCTGGAAGTAGGATATGCAAAAATATCGTATTAATTTATAGCATATAATTTTGTATTAATAGCCAAGTGGCACGATAACGGAATCGACATTGAAAATAGGATGAAAATAGGATGAATTGAACTGAAGCCCATATACTTTTCCACAAACTTGAATTAAAATAGATCCCAAAACTAAAGTGACCTCTTTGTAATAATCCTCATATTTCAAATCATCCCTGATAAGTCAGCATCCAACCCAATCTTCAATATTTCCAAGTAAAGAGAACCACAGGGGTATGTTAAAGGCCGTAAAAGGGAGTTTCAGCAAATATTTCTAACATCTTTTGTGTTTCAACAATGCCGGTCACCAACTTAAGCAAGTTTTTTGATGTAACTTTCTAGGTCATGTATCTTTAAATCACCATGACTCGTATTTGTCTCTGTTCCAACTGTTTTCTGGTGTCTCTCTTGCTGAAACGGTTTCAATTAGATCCTGGAAAGGTTTGATACAGAACTCTTGTGCAGTGCTTGCCAACAAGGGAATTGGTTTTAAACATTGCTGTTTTTCATCCAGAAAAAAATTTCCCCTTCCCCGCCCTTGAGTTAGAAGAGATTATTCTCAGACAGGCGTTTAGCTGATTTTTAATGTCAAAGAAACTTAATTTGCAAACTCGTTAGAAACTCTTTAGTAAAAGCTGCCTAGTAAAACAGATGATTAATATTGGTAAGCTCCTCATTTGCATATTAATTAGTCTCCACACTCAACTAATTAAAACTGCACTGCCTATTTGTGGACTTTCTTCTAGACTAGAGCCTTGTTCCTATGTATAAGCTTGTATTTTAACTAAAATAAAGGTTAGTAATTATGACTGTACTTTTCTTAACATACCGATTTTTCCATCTGTGATACTTAGGACTCCTCAAGGTCCTAGAACCATCCAGAAACCACCTTTGCACAAATTGTAATGGTGAGAAGACTATGACACAGGAAAATTATGACAGCAAAAGAAATCCGTCTCAACCTACTCCATCTTGTTTTCCACCTCCAAGCTCTCCTTGTTCATTCCAGGGCATAGGCCGAGCTGACTATAAAAGGAATTTAGTTTATAGTTTAACTTTGAAACAAAGACAATAGTCCCTTCCCCAAACAAAAAAAACGAACCCCCTTCTTGCCTGGGAACCAGCCCGCCTTTGTAAAATTAACAAATTAGCCACAATATTAGAAATTATGGCTCAGGGGTCATGCAACCAGAAGCCACAAGGTTCTAAACTCCTTGATATGGTTTGTATCTGTGTTCCCACTCAAATCTCCTGTCAAATTGTAATCCCCAATGATGGAGGTGTAGCTTGGTGGAAGGCGATTGGATCATGGGGGTGGATTTCCCATGAATGATTTACCATGATCTCTTTGGTGCTGCTCTTATGATGGTGAGTTCTCTTCTCGTGAGATCTGGCTGTTTAAAAGTGTATGTTACCTCCCCCTACCCCTGTCCCTGACTCTCTCTTGTTTCTGCTTCTGCCATATGAGATGGCTGGTACCCTTTTGCCTTCAGCTATGATTGGGAGCTTTCTGAGGCCTCCCCAAAAGCAGAAGCCACAATGTTTCCTGTACAGCCTGCAGAACCATGAGCCCATTAAACCTCTTTTCTTCATAAATTACCCAGTCTCAGGTACTTTGTTAGAGCAATGAGAGAACAGACAAATACATTCCCCAATTGCTTCTATGAATAACATCAATATTGTAAAACCTAAGATTGGTATTTGAGGTATTTTTCAGACCCTGCATTCTGATGAACCAACTGGCACCACCCAGACTGGTAAACTGGCCCAACAGGTTCTGCAATCTCACCCAGAAACTGAAGACAGCAAGAAGAACCTACTTTGATCCCCTGCTCCTTAGCACACTGCCCACCAAATTACCCTTTAAAAACCCTAGTCTCCAAATTTTGGGGGAGACAGATTTAATTAATACTCTGGTCTTCTGTTTAGCCAGCTCTTCATTTATTAAACTATTTCTCTATTGTAATAACTCTGTCTCAGTTAATTGGCTCTATCTGTGCAACTGCTCAACAGGCGAGAACGACTGTGAGGGCGGTTATAACCTCTAAGCAGTCATTTCGTTGGCCCAAATCACTTTTGTCCCAGTATAGCCCTGTGTTGCTTAATGAATGATGTGGATATGTTTTGAGAAATGTATCGTTAGGTGATTTTGTCACTGTTTGACATCATACAGTGTACTACACACCTAAGCTATATGATTTAGCTCATTCCTCTTGGGCTACAAACCTGTACAGTACATTACAGCACTGAGTACTGTAGGCAATTGTAACACAGTGGTAAGATTGGTGTATCTAAAGTATCTAAATACAGAAAAAGTACAGTAAAAATACAGCATTTATAATCTTATGGGACCATCATCAGAGATGTGGTCTGTTGGTGACTGAAATTTTGCTGTGCAGCACATGACTATATTTGTGAGGTTCTTCAGGTTTGGATGCAAAGAAAACAGCTGGATGATCCAGTGACTGGTAATAATTAAAGTGGAAAAGGTACCAAACTGTATATCAATATTTAGTGTTTTTAAGTCTTGCTCTATAAATAAATGTCTCTTTCCAGTATAATTTTTTATATTTAATCTTAGCTACTTTAAAACTATTTAACTATTTAATCATTATTTTACTATTTAATTTTCAGTAAAGAATTATCAGGGGCGGGAAAGCAGGCTAATTTGTTGTTAAAAATCATGCTTGCAGAAAACCTAGCTGTTTGGATCACAAGACCCCAGCTTTTGTTGAGAATGAATTTCCACTGTAGACAAAACAAAACCAGCTAAATTAAAAAAATAAAAAATACCTATGAAAGGCCAGGTACTGTGGCTCACGCCTGTAATCCCACCACTTTGGGAGGCAAAGGTGGGCGGATCATGAGGTCAGGAGTTCAAGACCAGCCTGGCCAACATGGTAAAATTCTGTCTCTACAAAAAATACAAAAATCAGCTGGGTGTGGTGGTGGGCATCTGTAGTCCCAGCTACTTGGGAGGCTGAGGCAGGAGAATCACTTGAACCTGGGAGGCAGAGGTTGCAGTGAGCTGAGATCACACCACTGCACTCTAATCTGGGCCACAGAGTGAAACTCTGTCTCAAAACAAACAAACAAAAACCTATGAAAAGAAATGAGCTTTAAGTACAGAGTCCCCAAATGAGATTCAGGAGAAATTATATCAGTCCAATAACTGAGTGACATTGACCAAATTGCTGAATTTCTCTTTCATCTATTACAACAGAAAATAAGTATGCACTGAGTATCTGCATCAGACATTTTCCTGTGATGCCCTCTCCCCAAATCGAGTAAGGTGCCACTGTTAGATTCTTCCATAGCCCCCAGTGTTTACCCTTCTAATATCCTGTATCTCATGGTACTAAAGTCGTATATCTTTTTTGTTCATACTCCTTAGTGGATGTTTCTCCACAGCACAGTCTCTGTCTTGTGTATCATTATATCTCCCGGTGCTTAGCATTATCACAGGCATTATATATCCCAGTGCCTGTGATATCTAAATGATTGCCAAATAAATGAATGAGTAAACAAATATATTAATACATGGATAAAAAATAAATAAGGCATGTGTTTTAGTTATTTATGACTGTATAACACAAAGCTCCAAAACTTAGAGACTAAAAACAGTAATTTACTATTTCTTGTGATTCTGTGAGTTACCTGGGAAGCTCTTCTGCTGTTTCACCTGAGCTCATTCATGGTGCTGCATTTAGCTGGGGGATTTCCAGGGGGTTGAGCTCTGATGAGCCAGCTGAGGATCTGGACCTTTCTCTCCGAATCTCCTTCATCTGCAAGTTGGCTCCTTGGACTTCTTAACATGGTGGGAGCAGTGTACCAATGCACAAACACTTACTGAACTCACATCATGCTTGTTGACATCTCTTTGGCCAAGGCAAATCGTTTAGCCAAGCCTAAAATGTGGGAAGAAATTACACATGGGTATGAATACTGTATTTGGGAGACCCTGAGTGTAACGTCTCTATCTTAAGGGATTT
>NW_016107347.1:3838831-3842311 GCF_001604975.1 Cebus imitator | reverse complement strand
AAAAAAAAAAAAAAAAATATCTCATACACGTTTTAAGAAAGTTTACTAATTTGTGCTGGGCTGCATTCAAAGCCATCCTAGGCTGCGTACTGCTCACAGCCTGCGGGTTGGACAAGCTTGTCTCAATTAAAGCTGATGAGTGAGTATACAGCTAACCTAATATAATTTTATGTCAGAGATAAGAACAAGCTGTTTAGGATATAGGCACAGACAGCATTAGGGCCAGGAGATCTTATTTTGAACCTCCCCCTTTTATTAAATGCTATGTGACTTTAGGTAAGTTATTTAACCTGTCAAAATAGTTAAATTTATAATTCTAAAAATGGGTATAGGCCTACTTGGTATTTGTTACAACTTCTAATATGACTTCCTTTTCTACGGAGGCTTGAAAACCTAAAACCTGTATTCATCAGACTCCTTTGCAGCTAAAGCCCTTGATGTGACTTAGATCAACCGAAGAAATATGTACTATGAGAACTGACTTTGAAACTGAATCAAATGCGGAAATATGCAGCGGCCTGAAGGGCACTGAGGGCATCAGCTTTTGCTGGAAGGATCTAGCAGCTGTGGCACCACTCTGGGCCAACAGTGCTGGTGGTGGAGTCATGTCCCACTTACATGGCTTTGACCTCAAATCTATGAGTCTGCAGTAGGCATGGAACTTTCTGGATGCCTACTGTTCCACCTGTACTAGAAAGAGCAGGTCCCTGGGCAGGCTAGTTCTGTGGTAGTAAACTGGGAGCCATTCCTGGAGGTCTTGTCTAAAGCCAGTTCATTTAGACCTTTCAGTGCTTTTGTAGGCATCAAATTGCCTTTCTGCTTAAGGTGGCAAGAGGACTGAGGATAGGTTGCTTTTCAAGATTATTGTGAAGTTTACTTGAGACACTTTATGTAAAAGTGATTCATGCTTGGGAAGCTCTTACTTAGTAAATACTATGTTCCTTGTCTTATAATATTTTTTTGAGACAGAGTTTTGCTCTTGTTTTCCAGGTTGGAGTGCAATGGCATGATCTCGGTTCAGTGCGACCTCCGCCTCACAGATTCAAGTGATTTTCCTGCCTCAGCTTTCTGAGTAGCTGGGATTACAGGCATGCGCCACCATGCCCGGCTAATTTTGTATTTTTAGTAGAGACGGGTTTTCTCCAAGTTAATCAGGCTGGTTGCGAACTCCAACCTCAGGTGAACCGCCCACCTCGGCCTCCCAAAGTGCCGGGATTACAAGAGTGAGCCACTACGCCTGGCCTCCTTAAAATTTTTACATACAAAATAACAGATGAAACCTCCAGGTGTTTTTAAAGATTCTGACTCTCTCTTAGTGTTTAGTTGGCAATTAAACACAATCTTTAAACAAAAACCTCCAATCACACTAATATACATACAAACATGAAAATAAGTAGAGAGATGCGAAATACATCTATTCTTATTCACCTTTTAACAAAGACTATGATCATGTTTTAAGATTAAGTGCCTGGGCCGAGCGCAGTGGCTCACACCTGTAATCCCAGCACTTTGGGAAGCCGAGGTGGGCGGATCACCTGAAGTCGGGAGTTCGAGACCAGTCTGACCAACATGGAGACACCCCGTCTCTACTAAAAATACAAAATAAACTAGGCGTGGTGGCACATGTCTGTAATACCAGGTACTTGGGAGGCTGAGGCAGGAGAATCACTTGAATCCAGGAGGCGGAAGTTGCCGTGAGCCGGGGTTGCGCCATTGAACTCCAGCCTGGGCAACAAGAGCGAAACTGTGTCTCAAAAAAAAAAAACAAAAACATTAAGTGCCTGGTCCTAACCTTGGGCAAAGCATTTTACGGCCTCAATTTCTTCATTAAGGCCTTAGTGTCCTCATTTATAAAGTGAAGGAGTTGGATTTACATAATTTCTGGATGCCTACTAGATTTAGTGAGAAAAAAATTATAAATCTAAGCAATTAATTATTAATCACCTAACAGCCAAATACAGCACCTATGGGCAGAGAGGCCCTCTCCTTTGAGGAGGTGAAAACTAATTGCAAAAGCAGAGATGCTGAGAAGTCACACTGGGAGGCCTGGAGTGCACATAGCAGTTGTCATTTTCCATTTGCTGAGCCACATTAAAAGGAAAGGTAGAGATCTAAGGAAAAAAATATTTAAAACACCTTGGGAAATTTATTTAATAACCGAGCATGAAAAAATAATGGTAATAATGAAAGCCAGTAAGAAAAGTGGTAAGGGGATGTTTAATCTGGGTTTCAGAAACTCTGTGAGCCTTGAGGTTTTCAATCTCTGAAAGGTCACAGGTCTGGTACACAGTAGGTGCTCAAACATCATTAAAACCAGCTAATGAATGAGTGGATGGATGGCTTTTTCCCCTAAGTTTGAGAAAAGGGAAAATTTGATATTTGTAAATATTATTGAAGATAGTACTACTTGTTATAGAGTAAATGTGTATGTTACCCCAAAACTCAGATGTTGAATCCCTAGCCCCCAGTGTGATGGTCTTTGGAGATGGGGTCTGTGGAAGGTATTTAGGATTAGATGAGGTAACAAGGATGGGGCCCTGCTCTGACAGAGTTAGGGTCATTATAAGAGAGACATAAGAGACTTTGTTCTATCTCTTACTTGTATGCATACAAACTGAGGAAGAGCCATGTGAAGACATAGGAAATCAGATGGAGGGCCCGCACGAGGAACTGAATGGGCCGGCACCTTGATCTTGTACTTCCCAATCTCCAGAACTGTTAGAAATTAATTTCTCAGCCTGACCAACACGGCAAAACCTCGTCTCTACTAAAAGTACAAACATTAAAGAGGCGAGGCGTGGTGGCTTATGCCTGTAATCCCAGCACTTTGAGAGGCTCAAGTGGGCAGATCACGAGGTCAGGAGACCGGGACCATCCTGTTTAATATGGTGAAACCCCATCTCTACTAAAATACAAAAAATTAGCCAGGTGTGGTGGTGCGTGCCTGTAGTTTCAGCTACTTGAGAGGTTGAGACAGGGGAGTCGCTTGAACCCGGGAGGTGGAGGTTGCAGTGAGCTGAGATTGTGCCACTGCACTCCAGCCTGGCAACAGAGAGAGACCCCATCTAAAAAAAAAAAAAAAAAAAAGTACAAAAATTATCCAGGAGTGGGTGGTGGCAGGCGCCTGTAATCACAGCTACTTAGGAGGCTGAGGCAGAAGAATCACTTGAATCTGGGAGACGGAGGTTGCAGTGAGCCGAGATCACATCACTGCACTCCAGCCTGGGCAACAAGAGCGAGACTCTGTCTCAAAAAAAGAAAAATCAATTTCTGTTGTTTAAACCACTCAGTCTGTGGTATTTTGTTATGGCAGCCCACACACGCTAAGACTGTACCTATACCCAAGTCCCATATATCTTTAAAGCTCATGCTACTTAGGTACACATATAAATATGGAATAGTACATAGATTATACATTGTAAATATATTTATATATAAGTATTGGTCATTTTAATTATTTATTTATTTATTTATTTATTT
>NW_016107347.1:3836966-3838466 GCF_001604975.1 Cebus imitator | reverse complement strand
GCTGGTCTCGAACTCCTGACCTCAGGTGACCTGCCCACCTCGGCCTCCCAAAGTGCTAGGATTACAGAGGTGAGCCACCACGCCCGGCCTGGTGATTTTAATTTCTAAAAAACAGTTACTTTTGAATGTAAAATAACTTCTCAATTGAATGAAAACTGTACCATTTTTTATGACTCAGAGGACTAGATCCAAGAAGTTGGTATTCAAATCATGGGGCCATGCCTAGGGCCCCTCAGTTAATGTGGCGTATAATATAATATCCAGACTGTAAACAGCATATCAAGGGAGGAATTCAGGTCTCTTGAGTATAGGTGAGGCACAGACCCATACTTCACAGTTCACTTTCACTTGTCTCTCTTTTTATTTCTCACTTGGGACACATAATGATAGAAAACTCATCAGAGGCCAGTGGCCATGACCTGGGGTATGCCAGATGCACTATGGGGGTGCCATAAGGGCTTTCAGTGGAGGTTCAAAGCCCCCGGGGGCCGTTTCTGGGGACAGGGCCTTGCTGGGAACTTCAGAGCTGGATTTCTCTCTCATAGTAAATACAAATGAACCCTAAGCATCGGAGAGACAGAGTGCTGCTAGTAAGTCCCCAGTTACGAGAGCTCTTGCTTTATGTGTGGGAGCAGTTCCTTCCCTTGGGTTTACATAGCCAGGAGCTGATAGCTTTTTAAAAATTTGTCATAAAGGTGAGTGTCTCCCTGAGAGCATGATTTGATAAGAGTACCAAAATCCTGGGGATGAGGGTTAGAGCTCATCTCTATTTCTTATTAACTATGATCCTTAGAGTATCGTTATAGTTTACTGAGACTTTTTGCTTCTCTGCAAAATGGAGCTAATAATTTTTGCTCTACCTGCATTAGCAGTTTAATCTCAGAAACAAGTGAGGAACATTTGGGCATGAGAAAACCTTTTAGGAATATAATTTTTCTTTTTTTTTTTGAGACAGAGTCTCGCTCTGTCGCCAGGCACCAGGCTGGAGTACAGTGGCGCGATCTCGGCTCACTGCAACCTCCACCTCCCAGGCTCAAGCAATTCTCCTGCTTCAGCCTCCCAGGTAGCTGGGACTACAGGCGCACGCCACCATGCCCAGCTAATTTTTTAAATATTTTTAGTAGAGACGGGGGTTTCACCATATTGGCCAGGATGGTCTCGATCTCTTGACCTTGTGATCCGCCCGCCTCTGCCTCCCAAAGTGCTGGGATTACAGGCTTGAGCCACCGTGCCCACCCTGGAATATAATTTTTTACACCAGCAGTTTGGCAAACTCTGGCCCACAGGTTAAATCTATCCCACTGCATATTTTTGTATGGTCTACAAGCTAAGAATAGTTTTTACATTTTTAAATGGTTGAAAAGAAGGATATATTATGATGTGAAAATTATATGAAATTCAAATTTCAGTGTCCAGATGAATGTGTATAAATGTTCATTTGTTTACGTATTATCTATAGTTTATCTTATATCTTTTTTTTTTTTTTTTTTTTTTTTTTTT
>NW_016107347.1:3832935-3836781 GCF_001604975.1 Cebus imitator | reverse complement strand
TGTTGACCAGGATGGTCTCGATCTCTTGACCTCGTGATCCACCCGCCTCGGCCTCCCAAAGTGCTGGGATTACAGGCTTGAGCCACCGCGCCCAGCCGTATCTTATATCTTAACACTATCATGTTAAAGTTGAGTATGGCCCTTAAAATATTTACAGTCTGGCCCTTTACAGAAAATATTTGTGAACCCCTGTTTTACACAAGTGTATAAGTCAAGGTTTTCCAGAGAAATGGAACCAGAAGGAGACATACATTAGGCTCTTTTTGCATTGCTATAAAAATATCTGAGGCTGGGTAATTGATAAAGAAAAGAAGTTTAATTGGCTCACAGTTCTGCAGGCTTTATAGGAAGCATGGTGCTGATATCTGCTCAGCTTCTTGTGAAGCCTCAGGGAGCTTTCAATGGTAGAATAAGGTGAAGGGGGAAAAGGCACACCACATGGCAAAAGCAGGAGCAAGTAAGAGGGTGGGGGTCACTTTTGAATGACCAGATCTTGTGAGAACTCACTATCGTCAAGACAGCACCAAACCATGAGAGATCCACCCCCATGACCCAAACTCCTCCCACCAGGCCCCACCTCCAGCACTGGGGATCACAATTCAACACGAGATTTGGGTGGGGACAAATACCCAAACTGTATCAAGATGTATCTCTATATATCCTATTATAGGATATCTATATATGTATATATACACACACACACACACACACACACACACACACACACATATATATATATAGGAAGAGAGAGAGAGAGATTACGGGAACTGGTTCATGCCTTTATGGAGGCCAAGAAGTTCCATGATCTGCCATCTATAAGCAGTGGTATAATTTAGTGCAGAGCTGAAAGCTCAAGAACCAAGAATACAGATGTCCAAGGGCAGAAGATAGATGTACCGCTTCCAAAAGAGAGAGAATCAATCCTTCCTCCACCTTTTTGTGCTATTTGGGTCCTCAGTGAATTGGGTGATGCCTACCCATATTGGTGAGGACAGATCTTCTTTACTCAGTCATCTGAGTAAACGTTCCTCTCTCTCAAGGCTTATTCAATAGGTTCATTAATAACTATCCTGGGACCCAGTGACAGAGCAAGTATATTCATAGGTTTACCACCATGGCCTTTGCTTCTGTCCTTGGGGAAGAGGTGCTATTGTCACTGGCTATCGCCACTTCTGAGTGCCCAACTTGTTCTCAGTGTTAACTAATCCTGGGGTTTGAATATGCAACCATATTCCCGAGGCATCCAGCCAGTCCTCAGTAACACTGGACTCCTCCTGCAAGTGGGAGGGCAGCAGTTCACCCTCTCTGGAACAAATCTATGCCCTGGGCTCAGAGTTGCTGTCCCTGCCCACCATGCTTCATGTTTCTGTCCTCATGATCTGTAGAAGCAATGGATGCCAAGGACACCAGCAGGCGGCCCAGCAGCCTGATTCTGACCAAAGAGCTGACTGCTCTCTGAATGAAGCAAGGCAATAAATGGAATGTACAGGACTTGTTTCTTAACACCCAAAGCTGCTGGCCTTACAGAACAGTAATGACAACTCATATTTACATGCTGGGTACTCCACTAAGAACCTCTCCTATGACAACTCATTTAACCCTTAAAACAGCCTTTTGAAATAATTACCATAATTATATTAATTTCTAAGAAGAGGACACTAAAGCAAGTATGGCTAATAGACCGACTCTCGTCACTCAGTAAGTGGGGTCTGAGACTTGAACCCAGGCAGTCCAGCTCGAGCCTACACTCGTAACTGCTACTGCTTATAACCACCACTGCTCACAACCACACCACCTACAACAGAGGAATGGAACGGCCCTTCCAAGGCCCAGTTACAGTGTCTTATTAGAAAGAAAGGCAGGTGAGGTTACTTGTGGTTCTAGAGGGTGAACTTTATTTTTTGAACAAGCGGCCAATCTGTGGTGCCATTTCTGCCATAGCAAGAATATACTCATCTGCGAATCAAGAGGATGGAAGCTGGAGTTATACGCCACCCCCACGTGGGAAGTTTTGCTTATGTTCTCCATAACTCAGTACTCCAATGATACAGAGGATTTAGAATCCAAGGAGGAATCGTCAGGGCAATAAAGCAATGGCTCCACCGAATTAGCAGCTGAATTATTGGCCCATTTTAGGTTTCTCATGACAATGGTGAACAGGCAAAAAGAGGAGCTCTGGAATAGATCAGGCTGCTTGAGCCCAACTATTTCAATGGAATCTATCAGTTAGGGTGTATCCGGCTTTAAGTAACAACGACGGCAATACATTTAAAAATGACCCAAATCAGTTGGGCACAGTGGCTCATGCCTGTAATCCCAGCACTTTGGAAGCCTGAGGCAGGCGGATCACAAGATCAGGAGATCGAGACCATCCTGGCCAACATGGTGAAACATGTATTCTGTTAAAAATACAAAAATACAAAAATTAGCTGGGTGTGGTGGCACATGCCTGTAATCCCAGCTACTCGGGAGGCTGAGGCAGGAGAATTGCTAGAACCAGGGAATCGGAGGTTGCAGTGAGCCAAGATTGTGCCACTGCACTCCAGCCTGGCAACTGACAAAAGAGTGAGACTCTGTCTAAAAAAAAAAAAAAAAAAAAAAAAAGAAACCCAAATCATAACAACCTAAATCATACAGGTCTGGAGGAAGGCAGTCCACAGGTGGATTCAGTGGCTTAAAGATATCCTCCCAGAACCAGGTTCTTCCAACACCTTCCTCCCTTGGCTGCTTGGCAATGCCTCCTCTCATGGTACCAAAATGGCTGCCACAGAACCTGAAGTGACTGTGTGAGTGAAGAAAGGACTGGGGACAGTGGGGAATCGATTTCTATGACTGCCTCCTGCAGTTTCCGGGCCAACAGTTCCCTGTGGCAGCATCAACCATCCAGTGCGGGTGGCGGTGCCGCCAGGATGACCTGGACTCAGCTGCACAGCAGTCTTCTCCCCAGGCAGTCCCATCACTTCCTTGTCTCCATTTGTTCCTAGTCATTTTCTGACCCTGATTCTCCAAGCCCTCACAGTGAGTCAGTAAGCTACCTGAAATCTCTTTGGTTCTCTTTTTCCTGCTTATATCAGCAAGAATCAATTTCTGATGTAGCTAAGAAATCTGACTGATAACATGGCTGTTTAATTGATCCATTGAAAATGAGGTTTTCTTTTTTTCTGGTGTTTAAAAATTTTTTTAAATTATTTGTTCATGTATTTTTTTTTTAATAGATGGGGTTTTGCTATGTTGGCCAGGTTGGTCTTGAACTCCTAGCCTTGAGCGATCCTCCCACTTTGGCCTTCCAAAGTGCTGGGATTACAGGCATGAGCCACCATACCCGACCTCTTTTTGGTGTTTTCAATGGGTTTCAAAAGATTGCTAGAGGGCAATTATACCTTTACTAGTATGTAGGCTTTACCAAATCTCTACTTAGTTTATTTTAATGGCTTCCTGTTAGAGAAGTTCAGGCCACATAAGTCCTGAAAAATATTCTGGGAAAGAGGCATAGCTGCTCACAAATATCATTTATTGAGGACTTACTATGAGCCTGGTACTACAAAAAGTGATTTAACATGGATTTAATTCTCATTGTGTTAGCTACGTTTTACAGATAAGGAAGCTGGTATGTAGTTCAGTCACACAGGGTACAAGTAGCAAATGACCCGTGTTACCCGACTGCAAAGGCCTGGGATCTTTCCAGTGCACCAGATCATTATTTTCATTTACTTCTGTTGTCAGAAATTAAAGCAATAGATTGTGCACTACCAAAGTCTCCATAATACCGCTAAGCCAGTTGAAGTTGATATCAAAGGCATCTATCTTGGAATCTATCCAAAGGATTTTTTTTTTTTTTTTTTTTTT
>NW_016107347.1:3801365-3832018 GCF_001604975.1 Cebus imitator | reverse complement strand
GGGAGGGAGAGAAGGGAAAGGGAGGGAGAGAAGGGAAGGGGGGGAGAGAAGGGAAGGGGAGGGAGAGAAGGGAAGGGGAGGGAGAGAAGGGAAGGGGAGGGAGAGAAGGGAAGGGGAGGGAGAGAAGGGAAGGGGAGGGAGAGAAGGGAAGCAGAGATGCTGAGAGAGAGACCTATGCCTCGGACTTCCTGGATTATCTGAATTTTCCAGGAAACTTTAGTGGATCCCTGTTCCTTAAACCCTCTATACTTTTTGAAACTTTCTCATCAACCTTTAAAAAGAAACTTGTGGACTCATTTGTCTTTCATCTTTTCAGTTTTCCCCCATTCTTCTTCCTGTGACCTAAGTAATCCAATAGCTAGAACCAAGAGAAAAGTGAAATAGAAAACAAGCCTGGATAATCCACAAACATAAAAACCAGGCACTGAAGGGTAGAACTTGATTATTTTCTGCTAAACCCTCGGTATTTATAACCCCTCTGCTCCCCTCTGTGGATAAAGGCAGAATTGAGAGGATTTTTTTTTTAATTCTATAAAATCGAAAAGCAGAAGCAAAATGAAATTCTTCTCTTCCTATGACTTTTTTTTGTGACCATGAAATGAAAACATCAGTGCACTTCCTTATAAAAAATGTGGGTTTTTTTTTTTTTGCTGATTCAACAACCTCCCCCACTTAAGTCTAAGGAATTCTAAACACATACCTGGATCTTACCTCTAAAATGCCAGGCAGAGGGTTTGAGCGGGAAAAGCCAGAGGGGGCCGTCATTTTGCTATAGGTTAGCTAGAAGACTAACACCCCTCGTCCACGTGAATCTACTTCACACCAAAGCAAAGAAAGGGAGGGCGTGTCTCCCTTTATGACCAATGATAATGATCCCCTATAGCAGCTGAAGGGTTGATGGAGGCTCTGAGAATAGTTTCATCTTGGGCTGTTTGGCTTTCAAAGCTCCTTCTGTCAACCTGCAGAGAAGGGTCTCCTGGGCTCCTCTGTTTTTATCTCCTCCTATCTGCTATTGTTTTCCCTTGCTCAGCATTGCACAGAATATGTTAGTAATGAAGAAACTGTGGTGCAAAGCTTAAGCCTCTGGACGCCAGAGACAAACCTCTAGGATTCAAACCTTGCCTGTGCCACTTACAAATAGATTGATCTCTCCGAGCTTCGGTTTCCTCATCTGCAAAACGGGTGATATTACTACTTTCTACCTGCAGGACTAAGTGAGGTGCTATTTGTGAGGGGTCCAGGATAGTGTCTAGTATGTAATGCACCATAATAAGTGCTTGGTAAATCAGCAAACCTACTCCAGGGAAAGGAGACTCCTCCAAAAAAGAAGAGCCAGGCTGGTGGAAGTGGAGCTTTCTTTGAAAAGAACCATATTGTGCTTCTTGATATAGTGATTTGTTTTCTTTGCAGGAAATTTCCATTTCATAATTAATCTCTACCAGGCCACTGACTATTCTAAAGTAAGAGGGTTTTTCAAATAATAGGAAACGTGCTTTTGGAAAAAAAAAATTAAAAACAGAAACGTACTGTTTAAATATAGTTTAATTAACTGGCAATTGTGGGCATGGAAATCAGCAAAAACGAAAAAGAATGAAAGAGTTCAAGGTAGTTGTGCCAAAAGACCTGGGCTGCATTCCTGCTCCGCAGCCTTTTAACCATTTTACCTCTGGCAAAGCCCTTACTCTCCCTGAGCTTCAGTATCTGCAAAATGGGGACACTTGTACCTGTCTCCCAAGGAGGTCCTCAGCATGAGGATGATGTGGTACAGTGGCGGCTACAGGGTATGCACTTAATGACTCAACAAGTGTTAGAATTTACACTGGAAAAGTTTCCGCCAAGCTCACACACAGAGTCCTACAGAGTTTGGCTCGGGACTCAACAACCTCTTTCAGCACGCTTCTTCTACCGAGCTGGGTCCTCCGGTTTCCCACAACTGGCTGATATGATGGCCGGTTCAAAGAACACTGCAAGATAAAACACACTAACAAGTGATAAAACGGACAGGGCTAAAGAGACAGTAACCACATAAAGAAAGAGAAGGTAGAACATTTTGTAAAAATAAGACAAAACAATTCCAAAGTTTAATCGTTTGGGGACTTAAGTGTAGACCATACTCTCCTCTGAAGGACTACTACCTCACAGCCCAGTGCAATGACTGGCATTCCCACGATCCCAAGCCGCTGGGCACCAAGAGCTCTTTTAGACTCTTTCAAGTCTGAAAGATCCTCATACAGTGGAATGTGCTTGCACCCCAGGGGAAAGGGACTTGCAGGAGGAAAGCACCAGGTTATCTCAGGTTATTTGGAAATGAACTTCAAGAAGACTAGGAGAGAGGAAGAGAGGCTGCCTGAGGTCCTAGCTCCTTACAATATCTTCAGAGATTTGAAGGGGCTGGAAGGGTAACCTCGTACTAACTATATAGAAGAAGAAACATTTGGAACCGAGTTGAGGTGTGCTTTTAGCTACTGGAGGACAAGTTGAAATGTTTTCCGTTGAAGAGAAAAAGAAGGTAGGTAATAGAAAGGGCTAGGTAGGTAGAGCTAGGTAGAAACATTTTTATCAATGTTTAGATTTTGTTGAACAGATGCACTGTGGTGCACTGAAGGTACTAAACTCGGCTCAACTCCTGACCAGATCAGACCACCTTCTGGTAGGGACATGCAGTACAGAAAGTGGGCAGCCCCTCAGCATAGGGGATTCAGAGCTTGGCTGTGGAAGCCAGGTGCCTGGGTTCAGACTCAACTCTGACTCTTACTATTTGCATGACCCTCAGGTAATCTGACTTAATCTCTTCTGTCTAAAATAAACAGCATATAGCATTGTTGTGAGGATAATTGTGTTAACACACGTGAGACACTTAGAAGGCTGCCTGGCACACTGCAGTATTTCCACCGGTGTTAGCTGTCGTCAAATACATTCCTCACATCTGGTTTATCTTCTTGTACTTCAGTAATAGACAATTGGGTTGCTTCAAGTCCTCTTACTACAAACAATGCTGTGATGAACACTTTCATGCATTCATTTAATATGCATTTTATACAGGCTGAATGTCAGTAGCTCGCACCTGTAATTGAGCGCTTTGGGAGGTTGAGGTGTGCAGATCACAAGGGCAGGAATTCAAGACCAGCCTGGCCAATATGGAGAAAGCCCATCTCTACTAAAAATACAAAAAATTAGCTGGACATGGGGGCACGCGCCTGTAATCCCAGCTACTTCAGAGGCTGAAGCAGAAGAATCGCAGAACCCGGAAGGCAGAGGTTGCAGTGAGCCGAGATCGTGCCACTGCACTCCAGCCAGGGCAACAGAGTGAGACTCCATCTCAAAAACAAAACAAAACAAAGCAAAACAAAAACCATTTTATTCAGTGTCTAATATTTGCTGGGCAATGTTTCTTTCAGTCGTGAGCAAGAGTTTACCAAAGGCATATGCCCAGGAATGGGTTGCTTACTCACCATAGGCTAGCTATCTGCTCACAAATTTACACGTGTGCCACCAGCTCTTGTTTCACCAAATGTTTAACAACACTCAGTGTTATCAGACTTTTAAATTTTTGTCAATCTAGGCTGGGCATGGTAGCTCATGCCTGTAATCCTAGCACTTTGGGAAGCTGAGAAAGGTGAATCACTTGACTTGAGGAGTTCGAGACCAGCCTAGCCAACATGGAGAAACAGCATCTCTACTAAAAATTAAAAAATTAGCTGGGTGTGGTGGTGCATACCTAAAATTCCAGCTACTCAGGAGGCTGAGGCACAAGAATCACTTGAGCCCGGGAGGCGGAGATTGCAGGGAGCCAAGACTGCGCCATCACACTCCAGCCTGGGTGACAGAGCCAGACCCTGTCTCGGAAAAAAAAAAATTGTGAATCTGATTGGTGGAAGGTGATATCTTAATTCTCAAGTCTGTTGAAAGATTGAGCATATATTTATATCATTAGTTATTCCAATATCCTCATCTTAGAATTGCCTTTATGTCTATTTTGCTCATTTTTCTATGGAATTTCCTGACTTTTGTTGTTGTTGATTTAAAGTTGTTCTGTATATATCTTAGGTATGTAGCACTTGCTAGTGTTGGATATTGGGAACGTCTTCTCCCAACTTATCACCTTTTTATTTTAACTATTTATTTTCTGTTTGTAACTTTGGAGATGCCACAAGAGGCTTTTTGTTTTGCTTTGTTTTTTGGTAGAGATAGAATCTTGCCATATTTATTACCCAGGTTCGTCTCTAAATCCTGGCCTCAAGCCTCCTACCCTGGCCTCCCAGAGCCAGGTGGGATTACAGGCATGAGCCACCATGTCCAGCCCACTTTATCACTTTTTATTACCAATGTTTAGATTTTCTTTATTGAACAGAAATCCTGTGATGCACTGAAGAGGCCAAACTCAGCAAAACGCCTGACCATATTGACTTGACTCTCCTTATTGATAGTCTGTCAGAAAAAGAAGCATACCTATTTCTGGACATAAATGTTATTTATCTCAGTCTCCACTGCTCTTCTACATAGAACGTCTAGTAGTCTTTCAAAAATTATAAGGCAGAAAAATCAAGGGGAAGACATTAAACAATCAAAGATCTGATTCAGAGATGACCCAGATGGTTTAAAGTATCAGATAGGAATGTTAAATAACTATTTAAATAACTTTAAGTAGCTACTGCATGCTAAAAGATCTGCTTGGAAAGGAGAGCAAGAAATATTGAGGGAATTCAGCAGAGAGATGGAAACCATAATTAAGAGTCAAAAGTTGGTTGGGTATGATGGCTCAAACCTGTAATACCAGCACTTTGGCAGGCTGAGGCAGGTGGATGACCTGAGGTCAGGAGTTCGAGACCAGCTTGGCTAACATAGTGAAACCCCATCTCTACTACAGATACGAAAAATTAGCCAGGCGTGGTGGTGAGTGTCTGTAATCCCAGCTACTTGAGAGGTTGAGGCAGGCACTTGAATCGGGAGGCAGAGGTGGCAGTGAGCTGAGATTGCGTCATTGTACTCCAGCCTGGGCAACAAGAGCAAGACTACAACTCAAAAAAAAAAAAAAAAAAGTTACACACTCTATTTTCATTCTTCTGGTTATTTTCCTAAATCCTTAAGACCTTTGCTTATGTTTGTTTTTTTCTGTCTTGATTTTTTGTTATTGTTGTTTGACTTGATAATTTGGCCAGTTCATCAGCCTCTTTCCCTTTTTGGCATCTCCAGGGCTGAGACTGAGGGGAAGAAATAGAGTTTACCAACTTATCAGATATAGGAAACCTTGTCTCTTATGTCTCAGCTGTAATCTTCAGGTAGGGAATGCTTTGAAGAAAACAGTCTTCAGTGAAAATGTCAGAAAATTACCACAAGGCTTAATTAAATGGAGAATCTATATGGTTTTAGGAAAAGGATTGTTTGGGTTTTTGTTCAAGTGGAATACTTCATTCTCTGGTAGTGCTACAAAGTGAAATATTGCCTAAATTTATAATAATATTATCAGGCACCAGATTAGGGAAAAAAATTATCTTCTAATGATTATATCTATCTACAATTAGATATATTTTTTGTCTTAGTAGTATCAAAGTCATATATTATTTATTACATCAACAGCCACATATCCTAAAACATCCAGGCTCAGAACAAATATTTTTGTATTTACCGAGCTTTGGTTATACTGCAATTTTTATACAACATATATATCCCTTTGCTCATTCACTCATGGTTTTGATATCCTAGATTAGTTATCTTTATGTTCTAGCGGTAAGATAGGAATTACTTAAAGAAGAGTTGCAAAAAGTAGCTAGGCATAGTGGCTCACACCTGTAATCCCAGCACTTTGGGAGGCTGAGGCAGGAGGATTGCTTAAGCGAGGAGTTGGAGACCAGTCTGGGCAACATAGGGAGACCTTATCTCTACAAAATATTTAAAAATTAGCTGGGGCCGGGCGCGGTGGCTCAAGCCTGTAATCCCAGCACTTTGGGAGGCCGAGGCAGGTGGATCACAAGGTCAAGAGATCGAGACCATCCTGGTCAACATGGTGAAACCCCATCTCTACTAAAAATACAAAAAAAAATTAGCTGGGCATGGTGGCGCGTGCCTGTAGTCCCAGCTGCTCGGGAGGCTGAGGCAGGAGAATTGCCTGAACCCAGGAGGCGGAGGTTGCGGTGAGCCGAGATCGCGCCATTGCACTCCAGCCTGGGTAACAAGAGCGAAACTCCGTCTCAAAAAAAAAAAAAATTAGCTGGGCATGTTGGCAGTGCTGGTATTTTCAGCTTCTAGGGAGGCTGAAGGCAGGAGGGTTGCTTGAGCCCACGAGGCTGCAGTGGGCCACGATGGAGCCACTGCACTGTATTCTGGGTGTCAGAGTAAGACCCTGTCTCAAAAAAAAAGTTGCAAAAAGGAAACTAAGGAAACAGAATTTTGCACATTAGCCCATTTTTGTAAGGACTTTCACAAATATTTGATATCTGAAAAAGAAAAAACAACAAAAGAAAGTTATGTGTTTGAAATTCTGTGGGGTAAGGTGGTGGGGCTCCAAAGAACATGTGCTTAGAACCTATGCAAGTCTCCTGGGGAAATGATCTCCTATCTGCTTTTTTCTTAGTCTAGGCTTGAGCTAATTGGGAGTATTGGCTGATACAGCACAATGGAGAATGGCAGAGAATTAGAATCCTTAATGCTGAAGCTATAGTGGAGGCCATTTATCCAGGTTTTCAAACTGTGCCTCAGATGCAAAAGGAAGACGGAGGCAGTAGATTGCTCGTCCAACCCCTATAACTCCCTGTCATTACCGGTATCAGAGTAGCTGCACTTGGATCTGTTTGAAGTATTGGGATTCTCTGTCGTTTCATTTGAAAAATGAGTTCACAACTTAATGTTAGAAAACCACTTATCTATTCCAACTTCATCATTTTAGTAAAGAGTGCTCTGATGTTCAAATAATTTAAATAAATAAATTGCCCAGGGTCTCCCAACTAGCTAGTAAAGGCAGGTTTCCAGAATCCCATCCCAGTTCAAGACGATTTCTTCATGTAGAGACTGAGGAATCCTAGATATGAGAAAGAAAACTGGTCCCCAAAGCTGTCCCGATCTCATGTTAAGAGTTGCTGTTGCTCTCTTGGGAGGCATTTGGGTTTTCTTCGAGCAGCTGAAGTGTAGTTTCATTACCTGTTCCCGTGTGCTGCTTTTTGGGCCCAGGCCACATTCTGAAAGTTGGAGGATATCTTTTTGGAGGGCTCAGAGGGCGTCTGTGAAGCTAACCATGGGAATAAAAATCATTTTATCTCATTTTTAGCACATGGGTTACCCTCCAACTTCCACCCCTTAAGAAAATGGGGGGTGTTCTCTTAAGGAGTGGAGCTTCCTGTTTCAAGTTTCTGTTTCCCAATGAGGAAAATAAAAATAGCTAAAATGAAACCTAATAAGCAAAAATACAACAAAACCAGAAAGGATACAAAGGAGTAAAAGAGCTTATTTATGACGGCAGAAGAGTAACTAATGACCCAATATAGTTTTCTTAATCCACCATGAAGGGTATAACTGTCATGTCTGATATCGTAGTCACAACCCACACGGGGCTACTGCACACACGAAAGATGGCTGGTCCAAACTGACATGTCATGGAAGCATAAGATACACACGATAATTATGACTTAGTATGAAAAAATAAAACTATATAAACTTCTCAATAATTCTTCTTTTGTTTTGTTTTTGAGATGGAGTTTTGCTCTTGTTGCTCAGGCTAGAGTGCAATGGCACAATCTCGGCTCTCTGCAACCTCTGCCTCCTGGGTTCAAATGATTCATCTGCCTCAGCCTCCTGAGTACCTAGGATTATAGGCACCTACCACCACATCTGGCTAATTTGTTGTATTTTTTTAGTAGTTGTATTTTTTTAGACAGGGTTTCACCATGTTGGCCAGGCTGGTCTTGAACTCCTGACCTCAGGTGATCCACGTGCCTCAGCCTCCCAAAATGCTAGGATTACAGGTGCGAGCCACTGTGCCCAGCCTCAATAATTATTCATTTTATTGATTCATGTTGAAATGACAGTATTTTGAAGATACTGAATTAAACAAGCCATATTACTAAAATTAATTTCACTTGCTTCTTTTTGCTTTTACTAGAAAAATTTAATTGCATGCTTAAATATATAATGCTCACATCATATTTCTATTGGACAGCACTGGTCTGAGAGTAACTAACACATGTCCATAACAATTGAGCTGAGAAGGCTGAGGCTTATTACAAAAATACCTTCCTACCTGCATGGCCACAGACTAAGGTCTCCTTCAAAGAGCAGTTCCAGACTCTGCACTCAGGCTTTCAGTGAAGGCCAGAAACTTATGTACCTTCAGGGAGTGGTCATTAAAGTTCTTTCCTTAAATGTAACTTGACTTTAAGCTGGGCTTATGTAGTTTGGCTGGCTTTCAGGGTTATCAAATAACAGCTTAATGGGCAAACAACATTCAAATTGATTTTCAAGTTCCAGTTGTGTGGAGTAGAAGCAGAAAAACACAACACTCCCTGCAGTGAATTTGTACTGCCTCTAGATAAATAGAACTAGATCTGATAAGACCCAAAACAAATTAAAGGGTGTTGCTCAGAGCTTTGCCAAATAGAAATCTCTAAAACTTTTATTCCTGATAAAGACTTATTTAAGTTTAGTTTCACTAGAGACCCCTTTCAAAAGAGATGCTGATATGGTTTGGCTCCGTGTCCCCACCCAAATCCCATGTCGAATTGTGATCGCCACATGTTGAAGGCGGGGCCTAGTGGGAGGTGACTGGATCATGAGGGTGGTTTTTAATGGTTCAGTACCATCCCCCTGGTACTGTCTCATGACAGAATTCTCATGAGATCTGGTGTCATTTAAAAGTGTGTGACCCCCACCCCATTTGCTCTTTCTTTCCTGCTCCACCGTGAGAAGTGCCTGTTTTCCCTCTGTCTTCTTGTTCGTTTTCTGAGGCCTCCCAGTTTTTTCTTGTTAAGCCTGCGGAACTGTGAGTCAATTAAACCTCCTTTCTTTATAAGTTACCCAGTCTCCGGCAGTGGTTTACAGGTGCCTGAGAGGAAACAAAGTTGAAGTTGTTTTGCTGGCTTACAATATACTTTCTCACCCTTCTGAAAACCAAGTTTGGGGTCTAGAAGAAATATGAGGCATTATACCTGTAGTTGAAGTTTGATTAGCATTGAAAATTGTTAGGGCTCTGATGGGGAAAAAAAAAAAAAAAAAGAAGTTGTTAGAATTCTAAAAAACAAACAAACAAAGCCAATACTCAAAACAAACAAAGCACATGTTGGTTTGAGGAGGCAGGAAGATAGAAATTCACATTTGAAATAGACCTGCGGTAGGCTCGGTAATGGGCCTCAAAGCTATACACAAAGATATATATACACTATATAATCCCTGGAACCTGTGAGTACACAGCCACAAAAGGGGCCTTGCAGATGTGTTAAATTAAGGATCCTGATAGCAGGAGAGGAGCACGGTTTATTGAGGTGGGCCCTAAATGTAATCATGCCATCAGAGGGAAGCAGAGGGAGATTTGACCGCACAAGTGGAGAAAGCTCACAGAGAAGAAGGTAACAGGACCACAGGAGCTGTGAGAGGAGTGAAGTAACATAAGCCAAGAAATGCTGGCAGCCCAGAAGCCGGAAGAGGCAGGGAAGAATTCTCCCCTGGAGCTTCCAGAAAGAACCTGTCCTGTGGACCCCTTGATTTTTGCCCCCTAAGACTCATTTCGAACTTCTGACTTCTAGAACTGTCTTTAGAGTAAACTTCTGTTGTTTTCAGCCACAACATTGTGGCCACTGTGTTACATGTAGCAGCAATAGGAAATGAATACAGGAGCCCAATGACTTACTTGGCAAAATTAACCTACAGGTTGAATATTTTTTTCCTTCACATTAATTTATATAGGCTTAAATCATAGAAAAAAGAAACTCTAAGACAACATTCTTGGGAGAACACATCAGAGTAAATGGTTTGAGTCTGCATTTGCTCCCTTACTTTTCCTTATCTTTCTTTTATCCTATTCTCTACACTTCCCAGCCCCCCCCCTTTTTTTTTTGGTGGTCCCTCTTTTTTTAATTGCATTTTAGGTTTTGGGGTACATGTGAAGAACATGCAAGATTGTTGCATAGGTACACACATGGCAGTGTGATTTGCTGCCTTCCTCCCCTTCACCTATATCTGGCATTTCTCCCCATGCTATCCCTCTGCAACTCCCCACCCCCTGCTATCCCTCCCCTATTTCCCCCCGACAGACCCCAGTGTGTGATGCTCCCCTCCCTGTGTTCTCATTGTTCAACACCCGCCTATGAGTGAGAACATGCGGTGTTTGATTTTCTGTTCTTGTGTCAGTTTGCTGAGAATGATGGTTTCCAGGTTCATCCATGTCCCTACAAAGGACATGAACTCATCGTTTTTTATGGCTGCATAATATTCCATGGCGTATATGTGCCACATTTTCCCTGTACGGTCTATCATCGATGGGCATTTGGGTTGGTTCCAGGTCTTTGCTATTGTAAACTGTGCTGCAGTGAACATTCGTGTGCATGTGTCCTTATAGTAGAATGATTTGTAATCCTTTGGATATATACCCAGTAATGGGATTGCTGGGTCAAATGGTATTTCTGTTTCTAGGTCCTTGATGAATTGCCACTGTCTTCCACAATGGTTGAACTAATTTACACTCCCACCAACAGTGTAAAAGTGTTCCTATTTCTCCACATCCTCTCCAGCATCTGTTGTCTCTAGACTTTTTAATGATCGCCATTCTGACTGGCGTGAGATGGTATCTCAATGTACTTTTGATTTGCATTTCTCTAATGACCAGTGATGATGAGCATTTTTTCATATGTTTGTTGGCCTCATGTATGTCTTCTTTTGTAAAGTGTTACTTCCCAGTCCTTTCTTTCTTTCCTTTTCCCCAACACCCTCCCCCTTCAGCTAAGTAACCTTTCAGACGAAACTTTAGATTTACTTTTATGTCTGGCTCTCCAAACCTCCAAGCCTCCATAACGTTAACAAAAACCTTCCAGGTTTTGGCGTGACAGTCAATAAATTTATCAGCTCTGCTTTATTGTCAATATTAATTCATTTATTCGATAAACAGTTAATGATTACCAACTGTATCCTAGATTCTGGGCAAACGATAGTCAACAAAGTAAATGTGGTCCTTGCCTTTATTTACAGATTAGTAAAGGAGATATACTAAAGTAAGTAAATAAATTAAATGCATAAAATTACCAACTGTGGTTCAATGTTCTGACAGGCACAAAGAGAGTACAGCAACAAGGAATAACAGAGCGGGCCTCTCTTGGGAGGTGGCATTTGTGTTGTAAAGGTGCTCACCTTGTAAAGAGCAAGATGGGAGTGGAGAGAGCATCCCACATGGAGGGACCTGTAGGGAAGGAGCTTACCAGTCAAGAAACCAAAACAAATCCCATCTGGGCAGAGCACAGGGAGATAGGGGGAGCAGTGGCACAAGATGAAGTGAGAGAGGCAAGCAGGGGACAGATGAGCTAGGAATTTAAGGGACATCTCTGTTCCCTTCTCTCCCACAGACTTAAGTGTCAGAAACTAGAAAGTCTCTAGCAATAAATATGCTAATAATTGAAGCTTTGCCGGTAGAGATGCACTCCTTTAAGTCTGCAAAGTTTATCTGGATATCCTCTACCCTCTAGGAAGCACTTTAAACCATTATCAATTCACACTTTGGTGAGAATTAGTTTTCTGGACTCCTTTTATTCATTTAACATTTCCCGCATGCCCTCTTTGTGCCAAACAATCCTGAATGGGGGTGCTGTATATGTTCTGGGTGTTGAGGACTGGCATGCCCTGTCTCTTCCCTCCTGGAGCCCAGGTATGGTAAAGTGCTATGAGGTAAAACGACAGGAAGGCAATGAGACAGGCTCTGGCCTGACCTGAGCAAAGGAAGAAGGATTCAAGGTAGAAAATAGCACTTAAGCAGGGAAGTGAATGATGCCAGGTTGGTTAAAAGGTTGGTGTGGATATAGACGGAGAGTGAAGAGGGGTATATTTCAGGAAGAAAGGGTCCTATAGGTTCAGCACACTAGAGGACCTCCGTGGAGTCCCGTGCACTGCCCCTGCAGTGTGGAGAGTGACGGAGAGAATGGAGAAAAGGGAACCACAGAGGTAACTGCAGTGCAGTGCAGGATCTTGAAGATGCTGGTAAAAGCATTTGGACTCTGGGATCAGAGAAACTGTTAATAGGTTATAAACAGAGGAGTGATAGAATCAAGTTTGCATTAAAAAAAATCATTACATGTTGGTGTAGAGAAGGAGACTGAAGGTAAAGAAGGGTGAACTCGAGAGAACATCCGGGGATGATTACTGGCATCGAGGCAAGAGATGATAGTGGCTTAGGAGAGAATGATGGCAGTGGAGATTCCTAATGGCAGAACCTACGTGATCTTTTCATCTATGCTTATCCACGATTCAGGTTAAATATAAAGTCTTTAGCAATGGTATTATTCATATATTGGGTATGATTTTTCTTCCTTTTCAAGAAATAGTATTTTATTTTTTATATAAGTGAAGCTAATTTCAACTTCAAGCCCCCATTCTTCTGGAAGTTGAACATCTGATTTTAGTCAATTGGAGGTCTCTCCATTCCTTCCTCAGTATTGCAGCTTCATTTGAAGAGGGAGGTCTGTTTGGATCTTGTACAGGTGGATGTGGGTGGATAATCTGGTCTCCTTGCTCAGGCATGGAACCCACTGACACATCCTTGGTCCCATGGAGCCTATGGCTTACCCAGGCTTCTGCCGTACCCTTTTTATCCCATCTTGATAACTTCTCAGGCCCACTGATCTCCACACAATGTCGAAACTATATTCTAAATGCTTAGAAAATGTCCTACTTCTTCTAAAACAATCTGGCTGTGGGTAACATCGGAGGCTGTATACATCATACCTGCTATAACAACATGCCAGGTATACGAACCCAGCCTGGTGTGCAGGACTAAGAGTTTCTTACTGGATCTCAGGAACAGATTCAAGAGATATTTAGGAAGAAAAAATAATTATCTTTGATGATTCATATATATCAGAGGTGAAGCTTCAGGAATGAGTCCCCTATTTTTTTTTTTTTTTTTTTTTTGTATAGGGAACAGGATGATGTCTTCTAATGAGACAGGAAGCTTGGAAGAGGAGCAGATGTAGTGCATGGGCTGGAACCTGAGGTCACTTTTGAACACAGGATGTGTGAGATATCAAAAAAGAGAAACTGAGGAAGTAGTTGGGATTGAGGGCAGGGATCTGAAGCTTGGATGAGAGGCCTGGGATAGAGAGCACACACTGTTTTTTTTTTTTTTCAGTGTAAAATAGGGGTAATGGAAGCCATGGGACAGACATTGTGGGATCCTCTGGAGAAAGAGAATATTGAGCAAAATGAGGAAAGGGATTGAAAAATAGCTCTGAGTATTATTTAAAGATTGGCTAGGAGAAGGAAGACCTGCAAAATAATCACGGAGGTAACAGGAAAACAAGGAGAATGTCATGAAACAAAAGCTACAGAAGAGAGAGCTTCCAGAGTGTGGGAGTGGTAAACAATGCTAAATGCCACCGCCAAGAGATCCAGTGAGATGAAAACTGAAAAGCATCCTTTGGATTTAGAAGTTGTTGGTGGCTGGGCGCAGTGGCTCATGCCTGTAATCCCAGCACTTTGGGAGGCCAAGGCTGGTGGATCACGAGGTCAAGAGATCGAGACCATCCTGGTCAACATGGTGAAACCCCATCTCTACTAAAAATACAAAAAATTAGCTGGGCATGGTGGCACGTGCCTGTAGTCCCAGGTACTCAGGAGGCTGAGGCAGGAGAATTGCCTGAACCCAGGAGGCGGAGGTTGCGGTGAGCCGAGATCGTGCCATTGCACTCCAGCCTGGGTAACAAGAGTGAAGCTCCGTCTCACAAAAAAAAAAAGCAGTTGTTGGTTATCTCACAAAAGGCAGTTCCAAGGTATGAAAGAGGCAAAAGCCAAGTTGAAGAGTCTACTTTGAACATGTGGGACATTCACAGAAACTTCAGAAATCATGCCTTTGCAGGAGAAGTAAATTGCCCTGGAGTAAAGGTTACTCAAAATTCACTCCGACAAAGCTTAAGAACAAGTTTCAAAAGACTCCAGAGAATGTACCAGTAAATTAGCTGCTTGCTAGAACAAAGTCTACCACCCCTTAAGACAACAAATTCCCATGCTCAATAAAAAAATTTTACAGTTTACAGTATCCAATAAGAAATAACTATATATGAGAAGAAGTAAGAAATTGAGACCTATAACCAAGAGAAAAATTAGTCAATAGAAACAAGCCCAGAAATGAAGAGGTGATAGAACTAGCAGATTAGTGGACAAGTACTTAAAATTAGTTATTGTAAATATGTTCATGTATGTAAAGGAAAGTGAATATGAGTAGTGAAAGATACATAAAAAAAGAAAATACTACAAGTGATGATATCAAATTCACAAGGCACCCCCCCACCCCACACACCAATGCTATCACTAGCCCAATAGCCTCTTTTCTATATTTTGTTTCATGTAACTTTGTACTTTGGTTCTCTGTATGAAAGTATTTTAAAATTTTCTTTGGGAACATATCATATATAATCCCAAAGAAAGTTTAAAGTAAGTTTGAAAGATGCCAGAGAAGTAGGGAGGTGGGTGATTGTGACAGAACTCCAGATGCCCTTCTGCCCTAAACTGCCATTGTTTGCAGGAAGTTTGAGACTTCTTGGCCTCCCACAGAGCCCCTGGCTAGGGCTCAAGGGATACTCCTTGGTGTTTCAGGTCCATCTGTCTGATTGGCTCTTCTGGCCCTGAGGTCTAATAATCCTGAGCCTCACTGAAGCAGGTTCTCATAACTTCTTCTTCTTTTTTTTTTTTGAGATGGAGTTTCGCTGTTGCCTAGGCTGAAGTGCAGTGACACGATTTGGGCTCACTGCAACCTCTGCCTCCCAGGTTCAATCAATTCTGCCTCACCCTCTCGAGTAGCAGGGACTACAAGCATGTGCCACCATGCCCAGCTAATTTTTTTTTTGTATTTTTAGTAAAGATGGGGTTTCACCGTGTTAGCCAGGATGGTCTGGAACTCCTGACCTTGTGATCCGCCCACCTCAGCCTCCCAAAGTGCTGGGATTATAGGCATGAGACACCACACCCAGCCTGCCTTTTTTCTTCTTTTAAACCATTCCTTGGGAGCTTTAAGGGTACCTTTTAAGGTACTCTTAAAATTAAAAGAGAAATATTAATGAAAAGAAAAACATTAAAGTTCAAGAACTCATATAAAATATTTGTGAAAATATCACAGCGAAGGTGGGCTTAAGTCAAATAAAACAATTTAGGATTAAAGGAGAAAGGCTGAGTCTTCTCTATTCCCATCAAGGAGGCATAGGTTTTTCCTAAAGATATTCATCCCATTAACATAGATCTCAATGATGAATTTGCAAATTTGAAACCTCTCATGTTACCAGCTTTTCTAAATGTATTCATATGGAGGAAAACAAATGAGCCTCACATTACTTTAGTCCATGGATCACTTTATGAAACTCTACTAAGCTTAAGTTTAAAATTCTAAATTATCAGACACATTTTTACTTAGAATCATTAACTGAAAATTCATTTATTTCTTCCCTGTTCCATGCCAGTAAGGGAATTAAAGATCATGTTTTTAGCTACTCCCTGGATGGAGGAAAATAGAAACATGGGTCTCAGTTGAGTGCACCAAGCTGTCATGCTCATATTTGGTGCCAGCTGGTCACCTGTTGGCAGTACCAGTAGAGTGCCCTGGGACTAAATTCCTCCTGCCTTCTACATCCAACATCAATAGACCATCCCTGTCAGAACGTCTACTCCCGGTGCAAGCCACTTCATTAAATAGAAAACCTCTCTGCTTAAGTGATGTCTAGTTATCAGCTTGCATTTTAATATCTAACAAATTAACTACATTAACTTTGAGGCATATTTTTTCATTCTATGTTGCAACAGAGCACATTTTTGTCTCACAAACACACAGCTGAAAAGGGCAGTGACAAAAACAAGAATACAAAAACGAAACAACTCACTTCAAATATCTTTATTAGTTATAATTTCCATTAGTGCATTTTATGCCACAGATACTATGTTCTTACAATCTCATCTTCTTTATTTTTCCTTCACCTACTTTATAGTTCTTTATTTTATCCTCAATAGGCATGTCTCCACCATGGAAGGAAGATGAAGAAATAGAAAACAGGTCACCAGGACACCGTAAAAAGCAAATGATACATCATTAGGAACACAGTCATTTAACAGATCAGGCTGAGAATATATCATTAACAACCCAGACAGAAGATCATCATCTTCCATCATCATTTGAATTTAAAAAGTACCTCCAAAGGAATTGTTTACTGCTTTGCCTGCAAAAAGTGCTACAAACAGTAAACCGAAGAGACAAAACAGCCTTTAGTGGATTGTTAGAGCACTTAAGGAGGTGTAAATTGTAATTAGCCATATGCTAGACTTTCACAGCCCAATAAGAAATATGCCTGATGGTACAGCATCTCCCTGACCCAATTTTTCAGGTCAAAAGCAGAATGGCTGTTGAGTAAGGAATAAGCCACAAAGGAGAGCTACAAAAACGATTCCATTCTCTGGCTTCCAACTCAACAGGTCAGAACTCTTTTTGCATGTTTGTGAGGGCAGTCATGTTGCTGAGTTACTCTGGATGCTCAACCAGAGCTTCTGCTTTGGAAGATGGGAGGGAAGGAAGGCCCTGTTCAGCAAGTGCCAACCCTAAAATCATTGTGGGTCAAAGGACACATTAACTCTGTTCACAGAGGAATCAGAGTGCAAATGTGTTACAAAGATTTTTTTTTTTTTTTTTTTTTTTGATACAGAGTCTTACTTTGTTGCCCAGGCTGGAGTGAAGTGGAACAGTTTCCACTCACTGCAACCTCTGCCTCCCAGGCTCAAGTGATTCTCTTGCCTCAGCCCTCAGAGTAGCTGGGATTACAGGCACCCACCACCACGCCCAGCTAATTTTTGTGTTTTTATTATAGACAGGATTTCACCATGTTGGCCAGGCAGGTCTCAAACTCCTGACTTCAGGTGATTTGCCTGCCTTGGCCTCCCAAAGTGCTGGGATTATACGCGTGAGCCACCGCGCCCGGCTGATAATGTTGTTCTATATTAATATTGACCAAGTGGTTCAGAGATGGGACCTATATACCTAAGAGCAGTCTCAGGTACTGGCAGAAAAAAACATAGACTTTTGAGAACCTGGTTTCCTGTACTTCTCTGTTGACTGTGTGACTTTCAGTATGTTTCCTAACCATCTTTAGCATATTTTTTAAATTTCCATAGCCTTAATTTATCATTTTTATTATATGGGGATTGGACTTGGTGATTAAGAAGTGGCATTCAAAATGTTTGTGTATGAGTGTACATTATTCCTGTACCCTCATATTTCTGAGAAATCCCATAACTTTCATTAGCTTTGCAAAGGTTCAGGGACTAAAAATAAGTGAAGGCATAATCTTGGCCCTGGCAGATTAACTGTAGGACTAGAAAATGAAACAGAATATTCAAAGTCTTGTGCTGGAACAAATAACTTTCAGGATTTGATTTACTCTGTTTGGCTGAGAATAAGATGCTTCTGATGCAAATGAAGACTGATAAAGAAAATGAGTTTATATTGTTTAAAATGCAATATGATCTTTGGCTCAAATAGCTGTATGCCAGTAAATTAGGGATTAATTTGGTTCTGAAAATCATGCAAATTCTCTTTGTGAATTTGTGCATTAATGTAACTTTCTACTAAGTGATTTTCACTAGAGAGAGAGATTTGGCTACATTTTTAAGGCAGATAAACACAGGGACAAGAGCCATGAGAATGAAGAAGACTTAATGGATGTCATCCTTCTTTATAATCTACTTGGTTCACATTGCTTCGGGTTTTTTAGTGATTTTATTATTATTTTTGAGACAGAGTCTCGCTTTGTGGCTCAGGCTGGAGTACAGTGGTACAGTCAGGGCTCACTGCAACGTTGACCTCCCTGGCTCAAGAGATCCTCCCACCTCAGTTTCCCAAGTAGCTGGGATTACAGGTGCATGCCACCATGTCCAGCTAATTTTTAAAAATATTTTGTACAGATGACATCTCATTATGCTGCTCAGGCTAGTCTTGAACGCCTGGATTCAAGCGATCCTTCTGCCTCGGCTTCCCAAAATGTTGAGATTACAGGCATGAGTCATAACGCGTGGACATCACATTGTTTGTGTTTTTATTTCATGATCAGATAACAGTGCAAGCATGCAATTTCCATAGTCTACAACTTCATTCTCCTTCTCCTTGCCATCACCCCACCCATCCCATCTGGAACTACTGCCAAGAAGAAAAAGTCTTCACTGGAATGCAAGCTCCACAGGAGGGTTTTTGTCTGGTTTAACACTGTATTATCTCTAGAAGAGTGCTCAGTACAGAGTAGGTCCTCAGCAACCATGTGCTGAATGCATTCTAATACTGATGATTTTCAGAATGGTTTAGGATTTGGGACCTCTCCTTTCTCAGCCTGAGTAGCTTAAGTGTATCGAACTTGATTCTCTGAAATCTACTTTGGTTTCCTATTTTCTAAAAGCAATGGAGAGGGAGAGAGATCATTGTGGCGGATGGGAGGCAGGATTAGATGACTCAGATGGACAGAGCAGTGTGCAGAAGCTTGCATTGTGAATTTTAGCTCCAGATTGACTGCAAGAACAAGCCAGCAATCCCAAGAGGATCCACAGACCCTCTGAAAGAAGCTGACTGCTCCTGCAGGACCCACGAAACACCCCAAAAATTCAGCTGCAGCAAGACCCGCCAAGGAGAATCTGAGCTCAGACACACCTGGCCCTGACCCACCTGATTGTCCTTCCCTACCCACTGTGGTAGCTGAAGACAAAGGGCATATAATCTTGGGAGTTCTAGGGGCCCACCCACCACTGGTTCCTCTCCATACTACCACAGTTGATGCTCTCTGGCAAGGACCTCCTCCTGGCAGGAGGCTAGCCAGCACAAAAATAGAGCATTAAACCACCAAAGTGAAGAACCCTCATGGAGTCCATTGCACTCCCCTGCTACCTCCACTGGAACAGGCACTGGTCTCCACAGCTGAGAGACCCATAGATGATTTACTTCACAGGACTCTGTGCAGATAACCACAGTACCAGCCCAGAGTGAGGCAGACTCCCTAGGTGGCTAGACTCAGAAGAGAGACAACATCACTGCAGTTTTGCTTACAGAAGTCACATCCATAAGAAAAAGGGGGAGAGTACTACATCAAGGGAACACCCCATGGGACAAAAGAATCTGAACAACAGCCTTCAGCTCTAGATCTTCCCTGTGACAGCGCCTACTCAAATGAGAAGGAACTAGAAAACCAACTCTGATTACAAGGCTCTTTAACACCCCTGCAAAAATCACACTAGTTCGCCAGCAATTAATCCAATCCAAAACAAGAAGAAATCCTTGATTTACCTGAAAGAGAATTCAGGAGGTTAGTTATTAAGCTAACTAGGGAGGTACCAGAAAGAGACAAAGCCAAATGCAAGGAAATCCAAAAAATGATACAATAAGTGAATGGAGAAATGTTCAAAGAAATAAATAGCTTAAAGAAAAAACAATCAAAACTTCGGGAAACACTGGACACACTTAGAGAAATGCAAAATATTCTGGAAAGTCTCAGCAATAGAATTGAACAAGTAGAAGAAAGAAATTCAGAGCTTGAAGACAAGGTCTTCAAATTAACCCAATCCAACAGAGATAAAGAAAAAAGAATAAGAAAATATGGACAAAGCCTCTAAGAAGTCTTGGATTATGTTAAATGACCAAACCTAAGAATAATTGATGTTCCTGAGGAAGCAGAGAATTCTAAAAGCTTGGAAAACATATTTGGGGGAATAACTGAGGAAACCTTCTCCAGCCTGGCTAGAGACCCAGACATCCAAATATAGGAAACACACAGAACACCTGAGAAATTCATTGCAAAAAGATAATTGCCTAGGCACACTGTTATCAGGTTATCCAAAGTTAAGATGAAGGAAAGAATCTTAAAAGCTGTGAGAGAGAAGCACCAGGTAACTTATAAAGGAAAACTTAACAGATTAACAGCAGATTTCTCAGCAGAAACACTACAAGCTAGACAGGATTGGAGCCCTATCTTTAGCCTCCTCAAACAAAACCATTATCAGTGAAGAATTTTGTATCCAGTGAAACTAAGCATAATATATGAAGGAAAGATACAGTCTTTTTCAGACAAACAAATGTGAGAGAATTCGATACTACCAAGTCACCACTACAAGAATTGCTAAAAGGAGCTCTAAATCTTGAAACAAATCCTGGAAACACAAATCACACAAGATCTATAAAACAAAAAAACAAGTTAAAAGGCAAAAACATAAAACAAAAAATCCAAGGTACACAGGTAAAAAATAGCATGACGAATGCAATGGTACCTTACATCTCAATACTAGCATTGAATGTAAATGGCCTAAATGCTCCATTTAAAAGATAAAGAACCTCAAAATGGATAAGAACTCACCAGCCAACTATCTGCTGCCTTCAGGAGATTCATCTAATACATAAGGACTCACATAAACTTAAAGTAAAGGAGTAGAAAAAGGCATTTTGTGCAAATGGACACCAAAAGTGAGCAGGGGTAGCTATTCTTATATGAGACAAAACAAACTTTAAAGCAATAACAGTTAAAAGAGACAAAAAAGTTGTCCAACAGGAAAATACTACAATCCTAAACATATATGTGTCTAACACTGAAGCTCCCAAATTTACAAAACAATTACTAATAGACCTAAGAAATGAGATAGCAGCACAACAATAGTGGGGGACTTTAGTACTCCAAGGGCAGCACTAGATGGGTCATCAAGAAAGAAAGTCAACAAAGAAACAATGGATGCAAATGATACATTGGAACAAATAGACTTAATAGATTATAGAACATTTCATCCAAAAAGCACAGAATACACATTCCATTCAACAATGCATGGAATGGTCTCCAAGATAGACCATATAATAGGCCATAAAATGAGCCTCAATACATTTTAGAAAATTGAAATTATACCAAGCACTCTCTCAGACAACAGTAGAATAAAACTGGAAATCAACTCCAGAATGAACCTTCAAAACCATGCAAATACATGGAAATTAAATAATGTGCTCCTGAGTGTTGGGTCAAAAACAAAATCAAGATGGAAATTTTAAAAATTTTCTTTTTTTTTTTTTTTGAGATGGAGTTTCGCTCTTGTTACCTAGGCTAGAGTGCAATGGCGTGATATTGGCTTGCTGCAACCTTCACCTCCTGGGTTCAGGCAATTCTCCTGCCTCAGCCTCCCAAGTAGCTGGGACTACAGGTGTGTGCCACCATGCCCAGCTAATTTTTTATATTTTTAGTAGAGATGGGGTTTCACCATGTTGACCAGGATGGTCTTGATCTCTTGACCTTGTGATCCACCCACCTCGGCCTCCCAAAGTGCTGGGATTATAGGTGTAAGCCACCACACCCAGCCTATAAAATTTTTCAAACTGAACGACAGTAATAACACAACCTACCAAAACCTCTGGGATATAGCAAAGGCAGTGCTAAGAGGAAAGTTCAGAGTCCTAAATGCCTACATTAAAAAGACTGAAATTGCACAAATAGACAATCTAAGGTCACACCTCAAGGAACTAGAGAAACAAGAACAAACCAAACCTAAACCCAGCAGAAGAAAGGAAATAACCAAGATCAGAACAGAACTAAATGAAATGAAACAAGTAAACAAAATACAAAAGATAAATGAAACAAAAATTGGTTCTTTGAAAAGATGAATGAACATCCAAATAACCTCATTTAGAAATGAAACAGGAGATATTACAACTGACACCACTGAAATACAAAAGATCATTCAAGGCTACTATGAATACCTTTATGCACATAAACTCGAAAACCTACAAGAAATGGATAAATTCCTGGAAAAATACAACCCTCCATGCTTAAATCAGAAAAAATTAGATACCCTGAACAGACCATAACAAGCAGTGAGATTGAAATGATAATTTAAAACTTATCTACAGAAGTAGTCCAGGACCAGACGGATTCATAGCAGAATTCTACCAGACATTGAATGAATTGGTACCAATCATTTTGACACTATTCCACAAGATAAAGAAAGAAGGAACCTTCCCTAATTCATTTTGTGAAGCCAGCATCACCCTAATACCAACAACAGGAAAGGACATAACCAAAAAGAAAACTACAGACTGATATCCTTAATGAACACATATGCTAAATCCTTAACAAAATACTAGCTAACTGAATTCAACAATATCAAAAAGATAATCCACCACAGTCAAGTGGGTTTCATACCAAGGCTGCAAGGATGGTTTAACATATGCAAGCCAATAAAATGTGCTACACCACATAAACATAATTAAAAACAAAAATCACACTATCATCTCAATAAATGCAGAAAAAGCATTTGACAAAATCCAGCACCCCTTTATGATTAAAACCATTGGCATACAAGGGACATACCTCAATGTAATAAAGGCCCTTTATGACAAACCCACAGCAAACATAATACTGAATGGGGAAAAGCTGAAAGTATTCCCTGTGAGAACTAGGACAAGACAAGGATGCCCATTCTCACCACTCCTCTTCAGAATAGTTCTGGAAGTCCCAGCCAGGGCAATCAGACAAGAGAAAGAAATAAAGGGCATCCACATCAGTAAAGAGGAAGTCAAACTGTTACCGTTTGCTGACCATATAATAGTTTACCGTGAAATCCCTAAAGACTCCTCCAAAAAGCTCCTAGAACTGATAAAATAATTCAGCAGGACAGGCGTGGTGGCTCATGCCTGTAATCCCAGCACTTTGGGAGACAGAGGCAAGCAGATCACCTGAGGTCAGAAGTTCAAGACCAAACTGCCCAACATGGTGAAACCCCATCTCTACTAAAGATACAAAAAATTAGCTGGGTATGGTGGCAGGCACCTGTAATCCCAGCTACTTGGGAGGTTGAGGTAGAAGAATCGATAGAACCCAAGAGGAACAGGTTGCAGTGAGCCGAGATCGCACCACTGCACTCCAGCCTGGGCAACAAGAGCAAAATTCCATCTCAAAAAAAAAAAAAAAATTTCAGCAAAGTTTTTGGATACAAGATTAATATAAACAAATCAGTAGTGACCTTCTATATACCAATAGCGACCATGCAGAAAATTAAATCAAGAACTCAACCCCTTTTCCAACAGCTGCCAATGAAATAAAATATTTAGGAATATATCTAACAAAGGAGTCAAAACTACAAGGAAAACTACAAAACACTGCTGAAAGAAATCATAGATGACACAAATGGAAACATATCCCATGCTCATGGATAGGTATAATCAATATTGTGAAAATGACGATACTGCCAAAAGCAATCTACAAATTCAATGCAATCGCCATCAAAATACCATCATAATTCTTCACAAAATTAGAAGGAAAAACAATTCTAAAATACACACAGAACCAAAAAAGAGCCTGCATAGCCAAAGCGAGACTAAGCAAAAAGAACAAATCTGAAGGCATCGCACTACCTGATTTCAAACTACACTATAGGGCCATAGTCACCAAGACAGCATGGTATAAAAATAGGTATGTAGGCCAATGGAACAGAATAGAGGACCCAGAAATAAAGCCAAATACTTACAGCCAACTTAACTTCAAGAAAGCAAACAAAAACATAAAGTGGAGAAAGGACACCCTTCTCAACAAATGGTGCTATGATAATTGGCTAGCCACATGTAGGAGAATGAAACTGGATCCTTATCTCTCACATTATACAAAAATCAACTCAAGATGGATTAAGGCTGTAAATCTAATACCTGAAAACATACAAATTTTAGGAAGACACTGGAAAAACCCTTCTAGACATTGGCTTAGGCAAGGATTTCATGACCAAGAATCTAAAAGTAAATGCAATAAATAAAAACAAAGATAAATAGTTGGGACTTAATTAAACTAAAGAGCTTTTGCATGGGGAAAGGAGCAGTCAGCAGAGTAAAAAGACAATCCACAGAATGAGAGAAGATCTTCACAGTCTATACATCTGACAAAGGACTAATATCCAGAATCTTCAATGAACTCAAACAAATCAGTAAGAAAAAACAAACAATACCATCAAAAAGTGGGCTAAGGACATGAATAGACAATTCTCAAAAGAAGATATACAAATGGCCAAAAAACATATGAAAAATGCTCAACATCACTAATGATCAGGGAAATGGAAATCAAAACCACAATGTGATACCACCTTAACTCCTGCATGAATGGCCATAATAAAAAAGAATAAATAAATAAAAAACAGTAGATGTTGGCATGGATGCAGTGATCAGGGAACACTTCCACACTGCTGATGGGAATGTAAAATAGTATAGCCACTATGGAAAACCGTGTGAAGATTCCTTAAAGAACTAAAAGTACAGCTACCATTTGATCCAGCAATCCTACTGGGCATCTACCCAGTGAAAAAGAAGTCATTATACAAAGAAATACTTGTACATGCAGGTTTACAGCAGCACAATTGACAATTGCAAAATTGTGGAACCAATCCAATGCCCATCAATCAGTGAGTGGATGAAGAAGCTGTGGTGCATACATATGATGGAATACTACTCAGCCATAAAAAGAAATGAATTAAGGGCATTTGAAGCAACCTGGATGAGACTGGAGACTATTATTCTAAGTGAAGTAACTCAGGAATGGAAAACCAAACATCGTATGTTCTCACTGATATGTGGGAGCTAAGCTATGAGGATGCAAAGGCATAAGAATGACACAGTGGACTTGGAATTGGAGAGAGAGTGGGGTGAGGAGAGGGATAGAAGACTACAAATAGGGTGCAGTGTATACTGTTCGGGTGATGGGTGCACCAAAATCTCACAAATTACCACTAGAGAACTTACTCATGTAACCAAACACCACCTGTACACCAATAATTATGGAAAAATAAAAAATAAAAATAAAAATGGAAAAAAGTAAAAGTAATGCAAATTGCTGGTTTTAATTTAGAAAGCCCGGTTGGCCTTGACATTTTTGATATAGGGCATTGTCATCCTTGTGCAATACTCAACCAATAGAAGTGGTTCTGGAAGTTCCAATAAGCATCCATATTTTAATCCTGGGAAACTGTGAGGCATTTGTGCCTGCATAGGCCAAGTTTTTCATCCATTCTACTGAATCACTCTATTTACTGACCCCCATGAATATAGCAAATTCATCATGTCACTCGGTATTCCCTAGTTATATCTCTCACATGTAAGAAATAGCATGAGCAACAGAAACAGTAACAACACTGACATTTTCATTAAATATGGGCACCCAGGAATGAATTTGTTGAATTAAATGAATGCACTATTATCTAAGCTTAGTGCCTCTTGGACAGAATGTAAAATTGGACTCTTAGCAGGCAATATACTCTACTATCTAAATTTAAATATAATAGTTAATTTTTCTCATATTTCATATCTCTCTACCTTAATCTCCTGAATTTTATAGCTAACTCCATTTATACTCTTGTTTTATGGCTAACGTTTGAGACATGGAAATGGCCAGTATAGCTATATTAAATTTAGATCTATTTTAATGTGTTTTTCACCCATGTAACAATGTTTTTGAAGGACAGTTGTTGGTTTGGCAGACCAGATGACATTCGCCTCACTGCTTAATCCATTTTCTTTTTGCTTCTCTTCTTTTTGTCATTTGCTCCTTCTTCCCAGGCATCTACTCACAAAATCTCCTGACTTCCTTGTGATCTGCTTCTTCCTATTGTATTTTCTATGTTTATATCAACTTAATGTTGACAGATGTATGTATACTTCAGCTATCTTTATTAAGGTATGGTGCTGTGACATTCTAACTATAAAGTGTTATCTCAGCAAGAATGAAGGCTTATGAAGAGGGATAAATGTTCTTCATATTTTTTTTAAAAGGCAGTGCATTTAGGCTGGGATAGAACGCTGATTTCCAAGGATTTATAACAATATGTGATATCTAGAAAGTCTGTTATCTTACAAACCAAATTTCAGTAGCCACCTGGGACACCAAATTACCCATGAAACAAAAGACATGACACAGTAGTAAGGTGCACAGGTTATAAACAAAAGACATGACACAGTAGTAAGGTGCACAGGTATAATAATAAC
The DNA here is from genome assembly GCF_001604975.1 of Cebus imitator. Lineage (NCBI taxonomy): Eukaryota > Metazoa > Chordata > Mammalia > Primates > Cebidae > Cebus > Cebus imitator. Next base: position 3,805,836 of record NW_016107347.1, on the reverse strand, counting down.
AAAAAAAAAGAATAGGATCATGACTGATTATACTTGCTTCCAAGATTTATGTAACTGACCAAATAAAGTTAATCTTTTTTTCTCTCATGGATCAAAGAGTATCTTTGATAGATGCTATATTCAAAACATTATTTTAATTTTTTATCATTAAAAGAAAAAACAACCCAGATGTTATCCTTCAGTTATAAAAGAAAAATACAGATACTATAAAGTTATGGAAGAAAAAGATTTAAAAGGAAAAATGAGAAAAAATGGTCAGCTGGAAAAAATATGCTCTCAAAAATGGAACTCTTTGCTAAGAGCCACAGATGCAATACCTTGAACCTCAGGAGAGCTTTAATTAGTCCAGCTCTTCCTTGAGCGCATGCTCAGAAGCTTTGGTGCTGACTGTAAATTAGGGCAAGGAAATCCTGCAGGGGCCTGGGTGGGTTAAGGGGGAAGGGCAGAATTTTAAAGGGGCAATGATCATTTAAAGAGCAATGCGTGTCGGCCCCACGGTTCTTGTCATAGGCTCCTCAACCTGCCACAAACCTGATCCACCTTCTGTGTCCCCTGTCTCTGTTAATAGCACCTCCACCCCCCAGTCTGGCTACGATGACTAAACATGGGAGTTGTTCACGATTTCTCCTTTGTTTGCACCTGCAAAATGTCAGTTTTGCTGATTTTTACCTTAAATTTGGCTGCATTTTTCCATTCCTGTTATCATTGTTCTGGTTTAAGCCTTCATTGGGTCCTATCTGGGTCACTACAATAGTCTCTCAACTGGTGTTACACGCATTTTCCACAGCTGCCAAATCATCTTTCAAAACTCACATCACTTAAAACACTTCAGTAGTTCCCATCACCTGCTGAAAAAAGTTCCAGCCCCTTCCTAGTCTCTGTCAATTCATCAGATGTCCTTTCAGATACTCCCCAGACTGCACTTTCTGTTCTCAAAATCATCAATTACTTCTGGCATATAATCCCAATACAAGGTAAATAAACAGTGAATATATAAAAGAGTTTTGGACCCACTTAAAAAATATACTTTTAGGGAGCAAGATGAAATAATCTAATATCTAATTAATACTTAATTTATTAATTGAATGTCATATAAAATATTAATTTATATATTTGTTCACTCAAACACACTATCATGTCAAAGAAAAATTCTCAAAAGTTAAAAACATGATCTCTTATCAATATAGAATGAATCTATATCAGAGCTTTTATTCCATTCAATAATTGATGACAGAACCAGCAGGTTGATAAGCTGGTTCTAAGAGCATTTGAAAAAATTATTATTTACACGCAAAAAATAATGCTGGAGTAGGATTGCTGGATTAGATACAAGACCCATTACCCATTAATGTCCTACAGGGTAATGAAATCATAGTTGTTTTTTTTTTGAGATGGAGTCTCGCTCTGTCACCCAGGCTGGAATGCAGTGGTGCAATCTCTGCCTCCTGGGTTCAAGTGATTCTCCTACCTCAGCCTCCCAAGTAGCTGAAACTACAGGTGCATGCCACCACATCCAGCTAATTTTTGTATTTTTACTAGAAATAGCATTTCGCCATGTTGGCCAAGCTGGTCTGAAACTCCTGACCTCAGGTAATTACTCGCCTTGCCCTCCCAAAATGCTGGGGTTAAAAGTGTGAGCCACCATGCCCAGCCCCACAGATTATTTTACTGAACATAATCACATCTCTACCACATACTAAAAAAAAATCTATAAGTTGACAACGCACTGCACAGTATTTGAGCTCTTATTAAGAGAAAACAGTAAAGTCAAATACAGGAACATTCTCCTACAGAATTAAATAATCCTGGGGGCACACCTGTTAAACAGTGCTCCATTACTACATTAAAAAACACACCACAGCTGGGTGCAGTGGCTCACATCTGTAATCCCAGCACTTTGGGAGGCCAAGGCAGGCAGATCACCCAAAGTCAGGAGTTTGAGACCAGCCTGGCCAATATGGTGAGATCCCCATCTCTACTAAAAATACAAAAATTAGCCGGGTGTGGTGGCACGTGCCTGTAATCCCAGCTGTAATGAGGCATGAGAATCACTTGAACCTGGGAGGCAGAGGTTGCTGTGAGCTGAGATTGCACTACTGTATTCCAGCCTGGGTGACAGAGTGAGACTCCATCTCAAGAAAACAAACAAAGAAACAAAAAAACCCACACCCACCGCTGCTTGCTTTCTTATTATTTCCAGTTTAGGATAATTTTTCTTAACAATGAAAGTAAAGCTTCACATGAGTCTTCTACATCAGTGTTTTTGGCATTATGATCATCTTTTCTTGAGTGAACTAACAAAGTTTTCCAGAACACAACAACTTTAGGTCCTTCTATGTTTTCTCAGATACAGTACTCTTGGAATCTTGTGTAGGTTTTTATCCAGTTTGAAAAGGAGAGAGATATATTAAATAATTATAAATACTGTGGAAAAGTACATAATTCTGTGGATGTTAAAAATGTAGGAGCAACTATCAAAATAATAATTATGTGATCTGTAGCTCTTCAAAATAGCAAGAGGGGCAGTATAAAAATAGCTTTAAGAATCTAATAGATGTCCAGAAAGGAAAAAGATGATAAACAGGAAACAAAATAAGTTGGTAGAAATGATTTCTGATATAACACTCCCAATAAATAAAAATGTCTATTAAAAGACAAAGACTATCAAATTGGATAGAAAAAAGAAGTCCTCCTTTCATAAACATGCTGCTATGGTCTGAATGTTAGTGTCTGTCTTAGTCGGTTTGTGTTACTCTAACCAAATACCACTGACTTGGTAATTTATAAAGAAAATAAATTTATTTACCACAGTTCTAGAGGCCTGGAAGCCTAAGACTAAGGTACTAGCAGGTATGTTGTCTGGTGAGGGCTGCACTGGCCAAAAAGGAGGAACATTATATCCTCACATGGCAGAAGGTGGAAGGGCAAACGGGACAAATTTCTTTGTTATGCCATTTTTGTTTGTTTGTTTTTCTTTGAGATGGAGTCTTGCTCTTGTTGGCCAGGCTGGAGTACAATGGCACCATCTTAGCTCACTGCAACCTCCCCCTTCTAGGTTCAAATGATTCTTCTGCCTTAGCCTCCTCAGTAGCTTGGATTACAGGCACCCACAACCACTCCTGGCTAATTTTTGTATTTTTAGTAGAGACAGCATTTTGTCATGTTGGTGAACCAGGTCTTGAACTCCTGACCTCATGATCCACCCACCTCGCCTCCCAAAATGCTAGGATGATAGGTGTGAGCCACCATACCTGGAGTTGTCATGCCATTTTATAAGGGCACCTAATCCCATTTATGAGGGCTCTGCCCTCACAGGTACCCTTATAAAAATGGTCACACATCCCAATACTGCTGCACTGGAAACATCTGAATTCTGGAGGGAAACACATTCAAACCATAGCATTCTAGCCCTGCCCCCTCACCCAAATTCATGTCCTTCTCACATAAAGATACATTCATTCCATGTCAATAGCCCCTAAAATCTTAACTCATTCCAGCATCAGCTTTATAAAGTCTAAAGTTGAGTGATATGGGAGCCAATACATAGTTCATCCTGAGGCAAATCCCTCCTCAGCTGTGAACCTGTGAAATCAAACAAGTTATGTGCTTCTAAAACACAATAGTGTACAGGCATAGGATAGACATTGCTATTCCAAGGAGAGAAATAGGAAAGAAAAAAGGGGTAACAGGTCCTAAGTAAGTCCAAAGCCCAACAGGGCAACCCTTCCCAGCTGCTTTGCTGGGAGCAGTCTACCCTTCACTTCTCACTGGCTGGGGTCACTATATACCTCCCAATACTACTGCATTGGGAACACCTGAATTTTGGAGGGGAAACATTCAAATGACAGCAGTGTCTCCCTAAATTAGTGTTGGAACCTAATACCAAATGTGATAGTATTAAGAGATAGGGCCCTTGAGAAGTGATTAAATCACGAGGGCTCCATCCTCATGAATGGGATTAGTGCCCTCATAAAAGACTCCAGAGAGCTCTCTTGTCCTCCTGCTATGAGGATGCAACAAGAAGGTGACATCTTTGAAGCAGAGAGCCGTCAGTCCCTCACAGACACCAAACCTACTGGTGCCTTGATATTAGACTCCCCAGCCTCCAGAACTGTGAGCAATAAATTTCTATTGTTTATGAATTACCTAATCTAAGGTATTTTGTTGTAGAAGCCCAAATAGACTAAGACACATGCCTTAAGCAGAAAGAAACTTAAAGGATAAACATAAAAAGATGATATAAGAATAAAAAAATTACAGGTCAAACGTGGTGGCTGACTCCTATAATTCCAGCACTTTGGGAGGCCGAGGTGGGAGGATCACCTGAGGTCAGGAGTTCGAGGCCAGCCTGACCAACATGGAGAAACCCCTGTCTCTTATTAAAAATAAAAAATTAGCCAGGCATGGTCGCACATGCCTGTAATCCCAGCACTTTGGGAAGCTGAGGCAAGCAGATCACGAGGTCAAGAGA
>NW_016107347.1:3793920-3800080 GCF_001604975.1 Cebus imitator | reverse complement strand
AAAAAAAAGAAATATTAGAAGCAAAGAAGCTAAACTTTCAAGTCATGTGGCTAGTAAAAGAATTACAGAATAACAAAAGTAAAAAAAAAAAGGAAAAATTCATATGATCCATGAAATTAAAAATAAATAAATTTACAAAACAAAACTGATTCTTTAAAAAATAATAAAGTAGACAAACCTCTGGCAAGACAAGATTGGACAAATAAAGATGAACTCTATTCAGAATGAAAAATAGGACATAAACAGCTAGACTCTTATTTTTAAAAACCCCTTGTTCACAAGAGAACAATGTGAACAAGTTTATTCCAAAAACAATTTCTAGACTAGATAAAATAGAAACATTTCTAGAAAAAAAAGTGGTTCAGGAAGAAATGCAAAGCCATATAAATATATATAGTTATACACATCTATCTATCTTCACCCATACCTACAGATCTGTAATATAGAGGCTCCCCTGCAAAACAAGCTAAGTCTAGATGGTCGCAGGAGAGCTTTACCAAACACTCACACTGACGTTATGAAAGCCCTGTAAAATCTTACCGCCAATTCCAGACATGAACATCAGGAAGAAAAGAAAATTATAGGCTTAGCTTGCTAATCATAGATGTAAAGTCCTCAGACAAAACACTAGCAAATTAAATTTGGCAATAAATAGCAATATAATGAGCAAGTATTAATAGATTTATTCCAGTAAAGTTCAATATCAAAAAATACTATTACCATAATATACCCGATTATCAGATTCATGTCAATAAATGTAAAAATCACTTGTTAAACTTCAGCATTTATTAACAATGAGGATTCTTAGGAAACAGCCAAAGAAGGAAATTTTCTTAACTATTTTTTTTTTTTTTTTTTTTTTTTTTTTTTTTTAGTTTTGCTCTTGTTGCCTAGGCTGGAGTGCAATGGCGCGATTTCAGTTCACCTCAACCTCCGCCTCCTGGGTTCAAGCGATTCTCCTGCCTCAGCCTCCCGAGTAGCTAGGATTATAGGCACGTGCCACAACACCCAGCTAATTTTTTGTATTTTTAGTAGAGACAGGGTTTCTCCATGTTGTTCAGGCTGGTCTCCAACTCCTCACCTGGTGATCTACCTGCCTCAGCCTCCCAAAGTGCTGGGATTACAGGCATGAGCCACTGCACCTGGCCTTATTTTTATTTTATTTTGTCATTTATTATTATTCGTAGTATTTTTGAGACGGATTCTCACTCTGTCACCCAGGCTGGAGTGCAGTGGCACAATCTCGGCTCACTGAAACCTCCACCTTTCAGGTTCAAGCAATTCTCGTGCGTCAGCCTCCCAAGTAGCTAGGATTACAGGTGTGCGCCACCATGCCTGGCTAATTTTTGTATTTTTAGTAGAGATGGGGTTTCACAATGTTGGTCAGGCTGATCTCGAACTCCTGACCTCATGATTTCCCTGCTTTGGCCTCNTAATGTTTTGTATTTTTAGTAGAGACGGGGTTTCACCATGTTGACCAGGATGGTCTCGATCTCTTGACCTTGTGATCCACCCGCCTTGGCCTCCCAAAGTGCTGAACTTTCTTAACTATTAATAGTACCTATACAGAAAACGTTTCCTTAAAAGAGAGAGAAAAAAAATCTTAAGAGTTTAGAGTTTACAGTTTCCAACCCACTGATATATTCAGTTACAGTGAGCATTCATTTAATTGCTAAAATAAGAAAGCAGCTGATCAGTAAAGCCTAGCTACCAAATACACTGCAACAGACAACACAATTAACGGAGAATTTTGGAAGCATAAGAAGGATGCTGGAAGGTCAAGGATACTAGCGTCTAGACAATGGAATACTATGCAGCTGTTAAAAAAGACAGCACATAAGCAAAAAAGGAAGCAAGTATAAGAGGTGAAGGCATGAGGGGACTAACACAGGTGTCCAGAGTCCCTTGGCCCTGCCACGCTTTTCTTTTTACTTTCCACCTGACAAACCGCTGTTTATCCTTTAAATACCTTGGCAGCCATCACCTCCTACCCCACAGATTAATCCTTCGTCTTTTGCACTTCCTTTGTACCTCGTGCATACTTCTATAAGCAAATGTATCCCATGGTTTTGCATGAATTTGCTTACCTACTAGTGTGCTTAACCCATGGCTAGCACGCAGTAGGACCGGAAAGAAACTGGAAAGAAACGCTGCACGGCACTTTTCTCTGAAGGGTCTAGGGCTCCCCGAGCCCCCGCATTAAACTGGTTTGCGCCAGGGCGCAGACACTGCTGAGAGCGCCAGGCGGCCGTGCAGCTGCGGCGCCCCCTGCAGGCAGCACCCGGGGTCGCGCGCGGACGCCGTCCGGCGTTTCTTCTGAGGCCCGGCGCCACACGGCCCGGCCCACTTCCTCTTTCCTCACTTCAAGGCGCAGGCAGCGATCCCTCTCAAAACAGAACAAAATACACACCAAACACCATTTTTTTAAACGGGAAGCCCAGAAGCCCGGGCCCAGGGTATCCAGCCCCGGAGCTCGAACGCCCCCTCGCCCCCGCCCTCGCCCAGCGTCGCCCCGCTCCGGTCCCGGCTCCGCGCCCAGCATCCGCCTCTTGGGCCCCGCCGCCCGCGCAGGCGCCCCGCCCCGACCCGCCCCGGCCCCGCCGCCCGCGCTCCCGCCCCCCGCCCCCGCCCCCGCCCCCGCCCCCGCCCCGGCGGGTCCGAGCGGGTGCCGGGGGTCCAGGGTTCGCGCGCGGCGCGGGGCAGGAGGGCCGCGCCGGAGCGGGCGGCGGGGCGGCGGGGCGGCGGGGTTCCCGCGCGCGGCGGGCCATGGAGGTGGAGGAGGCGTTCCAGGCGGTGGGGGAGATGGGCATCTACCAGATGTACTTGTGCTTCCTGCTGGCCGTGCTGCTGCAGGTAAGTCCCGCGGCCCCGCAGCGCCGCTTCCCTTCCTAGGGCCGCCCGGCCCGGGGCCACGCGTCCGCCCCTAGACCGCCGGGGCCCGAGGCCAAGGCTCGGCGAACGCCGAGGTGTGGCGAGCGTCGGGGTGCGGCGGGGCGGGGTGCGGCAGGGCGAGGCGCCGCGCGGTGGTCTGGGCCCGGCCGGCAGCACCAAGGTCGCCGGCCCGCCTCGGAGCCTGCTGGGTTCTGCCGGGCCCCCCTCCCCACCACCTTGAGTGGTGGAGGGCGCGTGTGTGGGGGGGTTAAAGGTTCCTCAGCCTCTGTGCTGCTTACCAAACGATGCACAATTGCGTTACCTGTCTTATGCTGTTGCTTGTGACACACTGCAAATACGAAAGGAATGTTACCCTACCTGTGGCACTGTCACCTTGGAAGCTAGGACACAGTCTTGATAACCTGCACACAAAAGCTTGTGTCTAGGATCGCCTCTGTCTCCGCTGGGTATCCTGTGCCCCTTTTCCTGGGCTTCAGGGTGCTTACTATTCCAGGGGCTTTCAAAGCATAGGATTTATTTCCCTCTGGTTTGAGTTCTGCTGGCTCATTCGGCCCTGCGCCAGCCTTGGGCTGAGACATCCGTCAGCCGAATAGTGCCATCTACCATGTATGGTTATCAAATGGAGTCACTTCTTCATTATAAAGAATTCTCAGAACCTACGTGTATCCCAACCTCAAAATGTGGGTTCCATATGCGAAAGGTCACTGCACATTAACTGCGCCAGGCAAGGGTTAGTCCCTGACCGACTTAAACGGCTCATTTGACATCAGTTGCTTCTTTCAGTATGCTAGAGGCATTTCATTCACAAATCCTTTCTTAGTATTTGCTGTGAGCCAGCCATTTTAGTCTTTCCTTCAGTCAACACCTTTAATGAGGGTTAGGATGTGCTGAACATAGGGATGCCATGGTGGACAAATCAGTCACTGCCCTCAAGAGCTTGCATTCTAGTGTCTGCGGGTAGGGCGGGCAGACAGTTAAGCAATTAGTTAACATGTGATGATAGTTACTCTGCAGGAAGTAGAGTGGTCATGGATATAGCCACCAGTCCACAAGTTGCTTAAACTTTGCATAAGGCAGTGGCTCAACAGGAAGATGGGGGAAGGTAGGGACTGACTTATTGATTAAAATGTTTGAAAGTTCCGTTGATTTCATCACCAGCCAGAAGCAGCTCAAATGATGGAGTCAGTTCTTTGTCTAGCAGAACAGTTCTCAGCTCATGAATATGTGGTATTCTGAAGTTCTTTTCAGCTCCCTGTTTCAGCTTTAAATGAGCTTCCCTCAGGGAGAAAAAACGTTCCTGCTAAATGATAAAGAGTATTTAATACAGAGAAAATAGAATTATACAGAGGAAATAGAATTACAACCACGATGCCCGATCTTTATTTATAACAGTTTCTTTGAGAAAAACCCTTTTTCTGTTCCAACCATGAATTCCAGGAGCACACTTCCTCTCTTGAACAATCCCAGCTCCCCATCTCTCTACCCCTACCCTTTACTTCGTGTTACCATTTTCTCATTTGCCTAGCCCAATATCCGCTAACTTGGAGTCAGTTTGTCTTCTGTGGAGTGACGTTCTAAAAAGGCCGGTGTTCTGGGTGCAGGACCTGTTAAGTTTTTCTAACTTACTTTTATTTACGGTTGACCCAGTTAGTTAGCGTTTGCTACCAAAAAGTTCCAGTCCCATGCCTATGACCGTTCACTAAACCTTGACTGACTCATGGTATTTGCTGTACAAGGAGTAGGTCTTAAAGTGTTGGGGATGAGTGACTGTTTCTCTTGTAGATGTGGGCCAGGAGATGCCCGGTAGCTGTGTCTATGCCAGTGGAGGAGATGCCCCAGCCCAGGCAAAAATGAATCCTTCACATGCTGTGTGTTTGAGGACTCAGTCACCCTGTTGAGTTACATGATCCAGTTGGTTGTAGAGCCACCCAGAGCTATCCTGGATATGAGAGTGGATATCCCCAAAGACCTCTCTACCAAGTCTGTTTTTGATATTTTGGGTTAGGGCAGCTGGTCTGTGAAGTGAGAGTACTGTGAAGCCCCATTGCTCAGTCATATCACAGGTGATTTCATCATTCTTGGGGGTAAGGTTTTGCTTCCCCCAGCATAGCAAGAAGCTATTTTTATACAGTTGCCTTAAATGAAAGGAGGTTTGTCTGTTTTTAAAATCAAAAGAGTTTTTGTACCATTGCCCAAGGAAGGGGCAGACCAACAACACAGCAACAAGGCCAGAGAGAGGGAGCCTCTGCTTCAGTGGGAGCCTTCTTCCCATCTGAGATTTGATGATGATTAACCCCAGCTGAGAGGCACAAAACCAGAAGGACAGAGGTGGAAACTTTACAGGTCTTTTAACATTTTTCTTCTTCTGGGACCATTATTATTATTTTAAAAAATGGTTTTCTCTTTACTCCAAACACACCCAAGTTCAAACTGAGAGGACAAAAGCACATACCAAAGCCAATTCTAAAGGGTTTTTGGTTAGCTGTTTTCTTGAATTATTGGTACCATCATGTAAATCATCGAAAGTTACCTCACTATTCAGTGTCCTTTGGCTGGGAGACTTGCCTTCATACTCCTTGCAAATGCAATTTTTGGAATCTCCGTAGCATTCAACTTTGAGATAACTAAAGAATAGATGCAGATTTTACAGATTTCTCCTCGGCATAAGATGCAAATGCCCTGATAATGGTGACATGTGGTATTAATGTACATAAACAAAAAGCGAAGGGAAAAAGATTGCCTATGTAAAAATGGTTGACTTATGCATAAGCAATAAGCTTTATAGTTAGAAACATTCTGACTGTCAAAATATACTTGCTCTCCCTAGGATCAGAGCTATTTGTGGTATTTAAGTACGAGTAATTCTATTTAGCGTAATACTCTTTCTCTTCTGATGGTGATTCTGAGTTGCTGCCATCATCACTATTTTGTGTTTGTGTATGTGTTTGCTTGTTGTCTAGGCTCTCTGGAGGAAGAAGGTTGGAATACAATTCAATGTTTCTTGATTCTTTTAGACATAAAATGAAAATGGACCTTATTTCTTTGTTCTAAGCCAGAGGCTCCTGCTTTGTCATTTTCCTCAGAATCATGAATCATACTTTGTAGTATAATTGGCACAGATTTTAAAACATCCATTAACTATCAGGAACATATAATCTAAAACAAGCATTCACCAACAAAATTGTGAAGCTGTGCTATGAATCTCATCTTAGATTCTGGTGTTCAGGAAGGTGTTATCTTTATATAAACTCTTTTTTTTTTTTTTTTT
>NW_016107347.1:3781970-3793875 GCF_001604975.1 Cebus imitator | reverse complement strand
ACTGCAACCTCCACCTCCTGGGTTCAGGCAATTCTCCTGCCTCAACCTCCTGAGTAGCTGGGATTACAGGCACGCGCCACCATGCACAGCTAATGTTTTGTATTTTTAGTAGAGACGGGGTTTCACCATGTTGACCAGGATGGTCTCGATCTGCTGACCTCGTGATGCACCCGCCTCGGCCTCCCAAAGTGCTGGGATTACAGGCTTGAGCCACCGCGCCTGGCTATAAACTCTTAATAACCTTATTTTTTAGATCTTGGAATGACCAGTGCATTATATTATCCATGCAATAAATAGCTTTTCATGGCATTTTAGAAAGTGGAGTGATGTGATTGCAGAAGAGGAAACTATGATAGTCAACACATGAAAAGATGTTTTAACTTCAGTGGTCATCTGGGACAGGCATATTAAAATGACTAGGGAATATTTTATGCTTACTCTATTAGCAAACATTAAACAATCTAACAGTACAAGTCCAGTGAAATGAGGAGAAATAAAAACTACCCCATTTTGATAACAATTTGGCACCATCTAGTAGAATTAAAACCTGGCATTAAACTCCTAGGTACACATCCTACATTATCGCTTGAACAGTGCATAGGGAGGTATGTATAAGTTGTTTACTGCAACACTGTCTATTATAACAAAAGTTAGAACCACCTGACTTTCAAAACAGGACTGGATAAGATGTGGTATAAAGTTAACAGAGTACAACATCTGAAATAAATGAACTAGATCTGTATACGACTATATGGAGGAATTTCTAAAACACAATGTTAAGTGAAAAAAAAGCAGAACAATATATACTATGTGACACATATTCTTAATACAAAATTTTAAAACACACAAACCAATACTATATTTGTTTTACAAAAATACATAAACAGTGTAGAAATATAAGAACATGGAGTAGAAAGGGCCACACCCTATTCATGAGGCTGGCTGCCTCTTGGGAAGAAAGGGAAGGGGTGAGCTTCGGGCGAGGGTACAAAAGAGATTGCATCTGTTATCATTTGTTAATTGTGATAGCTGTTTCATGAATCTTTGTTTCGCTTTTCCATAGTAAATATTTTTAAGTAAAAATAATGGTAAAGAGAAGAAACTGTATCTAGGAGAGAATACTACAGTTTGCTCTATGAGAATAATAGTTTATTTTTTAAAATCAATATTTCTTGGGTCAATTATGGCTGTGAATTGTGGTCCTTTAAACACAGGAGGATGGGGTAGAGTGAGTTTTATTCAGGCTATTTTGTTAAACTTCATGTAGAATGCTATCACAACCTACCTCCCCTATCTGCTTGTGTATGGCACCATGTTCCTCCTTCCACAAGAAATTCTTAGGAAGACTCGTATAATGAGCTATGGCTAAGGTCGTAGCTGGTTCTTCTAACCTCCCTGGCATAAGCAGGTGATGAAGTACACACCGTAAGCATTAGTGAAGCCTTTGTTGTATTACAGTTATAAAGACTAGCTGTCATCCCCAGAGTATTCTCACCACCACGGAGGCTTCAGCCATGAGAGAACCTGTGGTCTTAGTAAGACTCCCTTATGACTCCAAAACATCTACCAAGGCTCTCTGCCAGTTTGAGCAAGTTTTATGCCGCTCCTACTGTCCAATTTTAGTTCTATGAGCCCTCAGACAGTTGGGCCTGGAGGTTGGGTCTTCTGAGGGTTTATGGTGATCTGGGAACTTTTGCCTTTCACCAGTTTAGGTGGGTGGGACAAAGAGACAAACACAGTGGTTGAGTCAAAGAAACCAAAGCCACACGGACCCCCACACCTCAGGAAAGCTGTTATTGTCCATTGACAGACATTGCCCCCTAGTGTAAAGGAGATAAAGTTGCAGATTTATCAGACAGATTTTCATCCACAAAGGCTGTAGAGATACAGGAGCCCTCCAGAAGGGTTAAGGAGCTCCTTTAGGCCTGGACATCTCAAGAATTAGGACATTCTATGGAAAGCAACTAGCCTGATGCCTCTGCAGCACACAAATCCCCAGCCAAATGCCTGCTAAGGCCACCCATGGCTGTTTTGCTTGTGCCTTGACAGTGAAGATATTATCTTCCAAGACAGCACCAAAAAAAAGTCATTGGAGTCATGAAGACAGGCAATGTGAATATGGCAGAAAGAACTAGGCTTGAATGCTGTGGTAGTCTGCCGTGAGAGGACATTATTAGGTAATTGTTATTAGGCAAATCACCCCTCAGTCTCTACTGTGTGCTTGGAAATGGCTGGATCATGAAAGTTTAATTTGTTTTGCAAGTTTAGGATTTCTCAAAGTTTCCCAGTGCCCAACAATTAATTGGCCTTGTGTCAGTGTTGACCTTAGGTTTCAGAATACCACCTTGGTTCATCACCACAGTTAGAGGCTGCCTTAGAAGAAAAAGACTATCAAATCCGAAGATAAGCGCAGCTCGGGGCTCTCCTTTCTGACTTCTTTGACCAAACACTCACATGAACTGATGTCTGCTTTCAAGGGACATCATGTAGTACTCAACAAATGGCATATGGTGATTGTAAAAAAAAGAAAAAATATAGAAATTAATAAAAATCACTCGTGCTTCTACTATCCGAAAGTAAAGCATGCTCACATTTTGGTGTATAGCTTTCCAGACTCTTTATTATATAAATATTGTATATCCATCTTTTTTTTTAACAGAAATGTGTGCCATAACTGGATTTTGCCTCTCAGTAATGTTGTGAATGCCTTGTTATGCACATAAAAGAAGAACTCCATATTTTTTAATGGCTGTAGCATGGTATTTCAACACATGGCTATGCCATAATTTGCTATTCACTTCTCTTGTGTTGCATATGTTGTGTTTACTCTTTTTCCAGTTCACAAACCCACACAGCCCATGGTATTGGTTCATTCTTCCGTTCTGACCTTTTCTTCTTGCCAGTTGATTGTTTATCACTCTTCTCAAGCCCAGACTTCCCCTGACTATTCATCTCGTTCTACCTAGATGCTTTTTATTCCAACTTCATGGATAAAATAGAGGTTACTTGGTGTAAATTTTCTAAACATCCTTTCCTTTTGCTTCAAAATTTGTTTTCATCCTCATCTATCTTAAATGCCTTCTCTGTTCAGGGCACATGTCCAAAAGGAAGACCTGTTTCTGCCCTCTTTTTAGGAATATCTTTTTACATTTGTTTTTGATTCTATTTTACTCCATCAATTATTTCTAATCCTATCTCTTTCTGCATTCTCTGCAAAATAGCCTGCATGGTAGATTTAGGTGGTATATGGAAATTGTATTAAATAGCATTAACTCTTAATTAAGTGAGAGAGTTATTCCCTTTTCGAGCCTTCTTTAGTCCTATTTATCTAAGGAGAAAGTCTCATGTGGTGTTAGCACTTCTAAAAACAGTTTCAAATATTTCTGTTTTAACAAAGGAAATGAGCTAGAATGAAAGAATTAGCAGAGCTTCAGGCTTTAGTACAAAACATTACGTAGTTGGAACTTGACATTATTCTGTTTTATTGTATTCATTTTCTTTTAAAACTTTTTTTAAAATTATGAGACAGTTCAGATAGAAAAATACAGAGAGTAATATCATAAACACACATGTACTTCCAGATTTAATAAATGCAGATATTTTGCCATATTTGTTTAATGTTGTATCAGTCATAGTTCAGGCGGAGAAGCAGGACCCCTAGGATGGAGGTTGTGTGTGTAGGATTATATATGTATAATTGATGAATCATTCATTATGGAGATTTGACTGTATACTGGTTTGGGATCTGGTTCAGCAGTCCCCGTAAGGCTGTTGTCTTTGTGTGTGAAGCTGAAGCGTGACTTCTGCAGGGCAGGCAGTTGAGAAGGGAAGATATGATCTGGAGCCCATAAAAAGTGACTAGAATTTGTGTCATTCTCCCTGCCTCCAAACTTGATGAAGTGGCTGCCTTTCATCATAGAATTAAACATGTACCGGGGCAAGGAGTCAGAGCCGCTAAAGGAGGATCCACAGGAAGGTGGAGTGGTTGCAGCCTTGAGGCTGTGCCACGCCAACGAGGTGGACCGGCATGTAAGTGGCAAGCTATGTGAGGCACAAAGGCAACTGCCCCAACCTGGGCATAAAAAGCAAAAACAACTACTTCTTCACTTTCACCCTTCTCCCAAATATAGCCTGAAAATATCTCTTGTGGCCCACCTTAAATAAAAACATACTAGCAAACACTTGGCATTCTAACATTGTGCTTATTGTTATAGCTCCACCTGGCAGTGATATCTGTATTGATATAAAATTCTATTTTTGTGTTAGTTTTCTGAAATTAAAACATTTGAATTGATTTTAAAGAAGACTATTGAGTAAATAATAGCAAACAGAAAATGGGCATGTGAAAACTTGCAAGGGGTACTCAGATGACTGAAGTTTGGGGAAAGCTGAGCTAGCCATATAATTCTTCCCAGATATGTAAAGATATATTCTTTACTTTCCTGTCTCTGATTGGGCTATTGCTTTTACCAAATCATTTGTTTTCCTGGGTTTTGTTTTCATTAACTCTTTAATAGCCTTTACTGCCTGCTCAAGTATCACATTAACAGCATTTTCCTGTTTCTCCTAGGTGGAATTCACATCCCCTTTCTTTGTGCTCTCATGAACTTCATTCCCACTATGGCTAATATAACATTCATCACAGTCTGCTTTGTATTTATAGCTTTGGATATACAGTCATGCCCCATATAACGACGTTTCTGTCAATGACTGCGTATGCAACACTGGGCCCATAAGATCATCATGGAGTTGAAAAATTCCTATCGCCTAGTATTTGCTATGCTATATTTTTAATTGTTATTTTAGAGTGTACTCCTACTTACAAAAAAAAAAAGTTAACTGTAAACCGGCCTCAGAGAGATTCTTCGGGAGACAGTCCAGAAGAAGGTATGGTGTGATAGAAGACGAGGGCTCCATGTCTTCAGGATGTTGTTTTCCTGAAGACCTCCCATTGGGAAGAGATATGGAGGTAGAGATAGTGGTATTGATCCTGACCCTATGTAGGTCTAGGCTAATGTGTGTGTGTGTGTCTTAGGTTTTAACAAATAAGTTCAAAAAATTTAAAAAAACAGAAAAAAGCTTATAGAATAAGGACATAAAGAAAGAAACTATTTTTGTACAGCTATAAAATGTGTTTGTGTTTTGAGCTGTGTTACTATAAAAGAGTCAAAAAGTTAAAAATTTTTAAGTTTAAACTGTAAAAACATTATAGTAAGTTTATTATTGAAGAAATAGTTTTAAAAATAAATTCAGTGTAGCCTAATTGTATTTGTTTATAAAGTCTACAGCAGCATCCTAAGCCTTCACATCCATCCACTGCCCATTCACTGATTCATACAGGGCAACTTCCAGTCTCTCAGGCTCCACTCATGGTAAGTGTCCTATACAGGTGGACCATTTAAAAAATCTTTTACTGTATTTTTCCTATCTTAGGTATGTTTAGAAATACAAATACTTACCATTATGTTGTAGTTGCCAACAGTATTCAGTATAGTAACATGCCTTACCAGATATATAGCCTAGGAGCAATAAGCTATGCCATATACCCTAGGTGTGTGATAGGTTGTAGATCTAGGTTTGTGTAAGTTTACTCTCTAACATTTGTACAATGATGGAATTGCCTAATGACACATTTCTGAGAACATATCCCAGTTATTAAGTGATCTATGACATAAGACTATTTGTTGTCCTCACTTGAATGTATGTGTATTGAAGGAAAGGACTATTTTTTATTCATTTTATCATCTGAGGTGTGTAATCCAATGTGTTGAAGAGTTTTGGTGCTTGTTACAATTTTTTAAAAATATTAAACCATTGAAGAAGAAGGGATGATCAGTTAGCGGTATTATCATTTTACTTGAAAAAGAGAGAGAAACAGATGGAAATTAAATAATTTGTCGAGAATTTTTAAAAAACTTATTTTTAAGTAGAGATGGAGTCTCACTGTGTTGCCCAGGATGGTCTTGAACTCCTGAGAGTTCAAGATGTTGTTATTCCCCTCTGCCTTGACCCCTTAAAGTGCTGGGATTATAGGCATGAGCCACTGCACCTGACCTTGTCTTAACTAGTGACTGGAACAAAAATTAGGTAACAGAGTTACTGGTCTTTTTTCATCTTTTTTTTTTATTGGTTGTTGTTACACCGTTATGCAAGGAGTTAATTTAAAAAATATATTTGATAGACTATATATATATTTCATATAGATGTATGATAGACTCATATATACAGCAGTGTGTTGGGTTCTTTAGAGGGAAATAGAAATATAAGGGTTTCTTTCCTTCAGGAGATGACAAATCATTGAAGATTAGAGTTGAACTATATCTGCACATTATATAATGATGCAAAACAATATTTCCCCAGTAAATAATACAGCCAACTAATGCTTTGGAAGTTAAGAAAGGAGATGACATGGTCTAGAGTGATTTGTTGAAGTCTTCAGAGAGACTGAGCTTGAGCTGAACTCTGAAGCTTGGGTTTAGGGAGAAATGGGAAGGTCATTTCAGGTAGAAAAACACAAAATTGAAAGAAGCGTGGAAGAGGTGATAACTTATGACCTTGCTACACAGAGTGTGGTTGTTTGTTGTTGCAGCTTCTTAGAAATGCAGACTCAGCCCCACCCCAGACTTAGGGAGTCACATTAAATTTGGGAAGCACTAATATATACTATTTGTACAGTGCTGTGCAATTCACTGTTGACTATGGAAGAATCCCACTTGACACTGAAGGTAGGTTATTTAAATACGAATGACTTAGATAAAGATGTACTCAGTTTAGTACTCAATTACCTAACTGACTCCATCAAAACATTATATAAGCAAGACCATAATCATGAAGACAGGATTATATGCCCAGTGCAATATAGTGGGCAGTCTTAACTGGAAGAAAATGAAACTTAGATTTGGATTTGCTCCAGGTTTAATTAGAGCTGAGGTTCAGACTCAGGTAACAGATTCCACTGCTTTCACACCACACAATGAATAAGTCATGTTTGGGGAATTGAATAGGCTGGTAGAGGAAGCTTGAATGCAGATTAGTGAGCACCTGGACCATGTAGTGGAGGATCTGGAATGCTGGGAACCTTATTATTTATCCATTAATATGTTTTGACCGGAAGAGTTTCATGAGGAGTTTCAGGGCGATTCATCTTTTGTCGTAATGTGGATAGATTAGAATGGGGAAGAAACAGTGTTTAGAGGCACTAGTTACTCTGGGTGTGTTACTGTGTCTCAAATTTTACACACAAAAAATAGCTAGTGTTAGTCAGCCAACAAATACTTACTGGATATTTACTTTGTGCTGGACACTGGGCATATAATCCTGTCTTCGTGATTATGGTCTTGCTTATGTAATGTTTTGATGGAGTCAGTTAGGTAACTGAGCACTAAACTCATAAAAAACCAAAGATAATGGCAACAGTAAAATTATCTTTGATATCCCCCCTCCATTTATTTTCTCTGAAAAAAGCTCTGACCGCAAAGTTAAGTGGTTCTCATTCTCATCCTGGTTTTGCAATTAGTGTTGTACGTAAGATTGAACAATCTACTTAATCGTTCTCTACCTCATTTTTCCTACTTAGAAAATAAACATCATATTTAAGCATGAATTCACAGCACAAGATATTGTGATGAGATAATTTATAGGAGACTTTTTGGGTTTCCTGAGAAGTATTATAAGAGCTCATAATGGTGTTAATATAAAATTACTTTAAAAACCTTCGCTTCTTGAAACTTGAAAAATTTCAGTCGCCTAGCGCATTTTAGTCATTTTTCTAATTATAATTACATTGAAAGGGAGAAAAAAGTCCAGCCATCTGTGGCACTTGTTCTCCTTCCCTAGAGGTAGAGCTAGAGAAGATAATGACGTATTTGAGATGTTGTTATTCCCACTCTGGTAGACAATGGATGGTGGTTGGTTTATTGTGGCTTAAAGGCCCATCTGCTGATGGGTGCAGTTTTATTAGGCAAAAATATGTGGGTGAAAGTGTGCATGGTAGTTGTAAGTAATAGTGGAGAGAAGAATGAGAGAATATTTTTGTTTTCTAGGGGAAAGGAATAGGATGTGAGCTGTATGAATTTGTCACAGCCAAAGATGGCAAACCAAAGAGAACCACCCCATATTCTGTGTTTAGGTTATGCATCCCCATGGCTAGTTAATACTAAGCACTCCCGCCTGGGAGACAAGAGCAAAACTCTGTCTCAAAAAAAAAAAAAAATATATATATATATATATATATATATATGATATGTTAACACATATTCAAAAGAAACTTTGAATAGTGCCTGGTACGTAGTTAACGTTACAGAGGCATGTGCTATTACTGGTATTCCGTCCTGGTCATTTATTCATTGACTTGCCGAGTGTGTAGGCCCTGGGGTTATTTGCTTTGGAAGCCCAAAGGTGACTCAGACATAGATCCTGGCTTTAAGGAGAATCTATTTCAGTAGAGCAAAATAAGATCAGCAGATACATAAATATAATACAGTGAAGAAAATGGTGCATGCAAGCTGGGTGTGGTGGCTCACACCTGTAATCCCAGCACTTTGGGAAGCTGAGGTGGGTGGATCACAAGGTCAAGAGATCGAGACTATCCTGGCTAACATGGTGAAACCCAATCTCTACTAAAAATACAAACATTAGATGAGTGTGATGGTGAACACCTGTAATCCCAGCTACTTGGGAGGCTGTGGCAGGAGAATCGCTTGAACCCAGGAAGTGGAGGTTGCAGTGAGCCAAGATAGCGCCACTGCACTCCAGCCTGGCAATAGAGCAAGACGCTGTCTCAAAAAAAAAAAAAGAAAAGAAAAAAAGAAAATGGTGCATGCTCTCAAAGGTCTAGATGATGGAACTTTAGGAGTGAGCTGCAAGTAACAGGAGAGGACTTCTGGAGGGGTTGGAGACACAAGCAAGACAGTAAGGAAGGCTTCGTGGAGGAAGTGATATCTGAGTTGCATTTTGGAGGATGGAAAAAACTCAAACATTTGCAGCAGGAGAAAGTGCCTTCCAGGTGAAGCGAATGGTATGAACAAAGGTAGGAAAGAGTACATTTAGAAAACATGACTAATTTGCTTTGCCTAATTGAAGGCCGTACATTCATTAGAACATCTGCTTTGAGTCCTCTCCTCCTGAGTTCCCTTGCCCCATGCTTTTTATTACTTTATACCCATCAGTTAAATTTCTGCAGATTATAATCAGCAGGGGCAGTTACTAAATGGGTGTAAGTGGCTTTGTAATTATAGCTGCTGCTAAATATGTAATCTATCTGTTCCTGTAATTATTAAGGCTTTTATTTTTATAAGCTGATTGCCTCCTATTTGAACACTTCTCTAGTAGTATGCAAATAGGAGACAGGAAACATAAAGTCTAGGAACTTGCTTTCCCTTGCAATATACAAGGAAAAGCATCCTGACCCATGGCAGCTTTGTACCTCTCTAGAGAGGCCCACTGTCGAAGGACTCAAAGTAGATTGAGAATGCCTTAGATCCTGTAAGCCTTACCCAGAATGGAAACATCACATCTGGGTTTTTTTGTTTGTTTTGGTTTTGTTTGTGGATACAGAGTCTCACTCTGTCTCCCAGGCTGGAGGGCAATGGTGCACACTCAGCTCACTGCAACCTCTGCCTCCTTCTTGGGTTCAAGCGATTCTCCTGCCTCAGTCTCCCAAGTAGTTGGGATTACAGGTGCCTGCCACCCTGCCCAACTAATTTTTGTATTTTTAGTAGAGATGAGGTTTCACCATGTTGGCGAGGCTGGTCTCGAACTACTAATCTCAGATGATCTGCCCGCCTCAGCTTCCCTAAGTGCTGGGATTACAGGTGTGAGCCACTGCGTCTGGCACATCTGGGTTTTATATTAGCTTCTGTTATGACACATACCATGTCATGACTCCTTTTCTCTTTCCTTGACAGTGATTCCATCATCTACTGGTCATAAATTACTCTGTCTCTGGCTCTTTAGCTTATCCATTTAATAGCTGAATATGCCCCTACAGAATGGCTCAGAAGTAGACCCAGGCTGGGAGTTCTCTGCCAAATGCAAATAAACTGTTGGCAAGCCTCTTCACCTTTTTATGCCTTAGTCAACTCATACATCAAGTGGGCTTATTGCACTATGCTGTAGAGAAATCGTACACTTTGTAGTTTTTAAACTACCTATTCTGTTTAGAGGTTTTAAAAATTTTTTATTTATTTTATTTTTTGAGACAGTCTCACTGTCGCCCACCCAGTCTGGGGTACAGTGGTGCAATCTCGGCTCACTGCAACTTCTATCTCCTGGGTCCAAACAATTCTCCTGCCTCAGCCTCCCAAGTAGCTGGGATTACAGGCCTACCACCACACTCGGGAAATTTTTGTATTTTTAGTAGAGATGGCATTTCACCATCTTGGCCAGGCTGGTCTCGAACTCCTGACCTCAAATGATCTGCCTGCCTCTGCCTCCCAAAGTGCTGGGATTGTAGGAGTGTTGATTAAAGGTATTTTAAGACATCAAGTGCTAAGTTAATAGGGATAGTTTCTTTAGATTGTCCTCTGGAGCAGACTATGTGTTTTCTTAATAAATTTTAAGCTTGAAATAATCATCCAAAAATGGGAGTTAATACTGGAAATCTATAGCATAAAAAGATTGCAGTAGGGCTTCACTTATAAACCCAATTGCAAGTAGCTATAAAGCCCAGAACAATCAATGACAAATGGCATATATGTTTAATAAAGATTTCTTGAATGAATGCGTGAAATATATTTTCTTTGTAGGGGGACAACTATGGTTAGATCAAACCAGGGCTAAGTATAACTCAACATTGCAAAATGAATATCTATAGCTGGGACTTTGAATTTCTTAAAATTTTACTATAAGCTGTGTATCATATTTTAAAATCGTGCCTACTCAAGGATATATTATGCTTACCTGCTTTAATGAAACAATATAATATATATTGTTTTGTGAGACAATTATACTGCAGAAAGTCTCTTGTTTAGATCATAAATCCAAGGCCAAGATATTCCCAGCCCCCTAGTGAACACTTATCTGATCTGAAGATACAATGTTGAAGAGATAATAGCTGGAATGTTAGTCTTTTAAATCGGAGCAAATAATGTCTTTCCTACCCTTCTGCTTTTGAACCATATAACCATAAGAGCAGTGTCTTTAGCATCAGAAATATCTCAAAGAAAGAAAACCCTCTGTAAAAGTATAAAGTGTTTTACAGATGGGATTGCTGATGATTCTGTTCATGTTAGATCACAAAGGTTCTTTTTCATGTTTATCTCCTTTGTTTCTAATGTGGCTTATATCTGTAGCTCATAAAAATACAAAAGCAGGAACTGATTTTTAGAGGTGTGCAAGCCTGTTAAGTGTCTTCAACATTGATGGCAAATGTCTGCAGCGTTTGGTTCTGTGTGTTTGCTCTTTCAGCTTTACGTAGCCACAGAGGCCATCCTCATTGCACTGGTTGGGGCCACACCATCATACCACTGGGACCTGGCAGAGCTCCTGCCAAATCAGAGCCACGGCAACCAGTCAGCTGGTGAAGACCAGGCCTTTGGGGACTGGCTCCTGACAGCCAACGGCAGTGAGATCCATAAGCACGTGCATTTCAGCAGCAGCTTCACCTCCATCGCCTCAGAGGTAACACCAGGCTGCCCCAATCACTAATGTCTCTCTTTGTCCAGATGGAGCTACTCTTTTTGTCTTGCTGATTTAAATATCAGCCACATTTTCAAATCATTTTCTAGTAAATTTAAAAGTTAAAAGTTTTAATAAGGCTGGGCGCGGTGGCTCAAGCCTGTAATCCCAGAACTTTGGGAGGCCGAGGCGGGTGGATCACGAGGTCAAGAGATCGAGACCATCCTGGTCAACATGGTGAAACCCCGTCTCTACTAAAAATACAAAAAATTAGCTGGGCATGGTGGCG
>NW_016107347.1:3778310-3781736 GCF_001604975.1 Cebus imitator | reverse complement strand
AAAACACATTCTTTTTCCGTCTTACCACACATGGGAGAAGCATGAATCTTTCCAAACTAGTTAGATGAAATGAGATACAAACTCCAAAAGAACCATATGTTGATGATGATGTCCTTTTAAATCAAACACCACATGTTCTCACTCATAAGTGGGTGTTGAAAAATAACCCAAGGACACAGGGAGGGGAACATCACACACTGAGGCCTGTTGTGGGGTTGGGGAGGCTAGGGGAGGGATAGCAGTGGGTGGAGGGATTGGGAAGGGATAACATTAGGAGAAATACCTAATGTAGGTGATGGGGGGATGGAGGCAGCAAACCACCATGGCATGTATATACCTATGTAACAATCTTGCACGATCTGCACATGTACCCTAGAACTTAAAGTGTAATTTAAAAAAAAAAGGAAAAAAAAAGTGAATTAAACTTTAATCTCTATTACTATGTAAAAAATAACAAAAAGAGAGAAATGTAATGATTCTTATATAGCATCCATAGTTCATTTTTTTCTTTTTTCGAGATGGGGTCTTGCTTTGTTCCCCAGGCTGGAGTGCAGTGGTGCAGTCTCAGCTCATTGCAACCTCCGCCTCCCAGGTTCAAGTGATTCTTCTGCCTCAGCCTCCCAAGTAGCTGGGATTATAGGCCTGGCTACTTTTTTTATAGTTTTAGTAGAGAAGGGGCTTCACTGTGTTGACCAGGCTGCTCTTGAACTCCTGACCTCAGATGGTCTGCCCACCTTGGTCCCCCAAAGTGCTGGGATTACAGGTGTGAGCCACAGCACCTGGCTTATAGTTCATTTTTAAGTCCAGTCCTGTGTGTAAACCACATGGGGCACCTGGACTGTACAATGTAAAACACAGACAGTGTCACCTAGTATGGTCGGGAAGCCTTACTTTTAAGGGGGGCTTTGCTGGCCAGAGAGAAGTTTCTGGTCCTTCTGAGTCAGCCAGAGTTAAAGAACCTGAGGGTGGATGGTCTGGTGAAGAGAAACCCTGGATGGGGGGCAGGTCTCATGCTCAGCTGGAAGGTACTGGTGCTGGTTGTTAAAATGTAGAAATACTCTTGTCTCCTTTGCCTGCCTGCTCCCCTTAAGCTGCCCATTTATCTATTGACACCCTGGCCTCTTCCTGGGACCCTATGACCCATTTACTGGGGTAAATGCCCACTACAACAGGGGCCTCTGGGACCCTTGCCAGCTCTCAGTTCTTGTTGCCATGCTAGTTAGCTCTCCCAAAATCCCTTGACCATTCCCCCCCGGAAGCCACTCTCATGTGTCTGTGAGTGTGTAAGAGATTGTGTGTGTATGTGTATGTGTATGTGTATGTGTATGTATATGTGTCTGCACCATGGCCCACCCAGCCTTACCTGTTGTTGACTATTTGGATAATCCTGCTTTGAATGAGACATACTAAAAAGAGAGGAGACATGCCAAGGGTGATGTTTTCTTGGCCTTTTTTATAGGAATCTCCCAAGGAATGCCCCTGTCCTAACTTTTTGAGTGACCAAAGCAGTATTTCTGAGTGCAATTCCTGATGTTACTCCTCACTTAGAAAACTCCAGTGATTCTCCCACTGCACACAGAACACAGGAGAGACCCTATGAGTTATGTTCAGGACCCCTCACACTTCATAGCTTGGTCCAGGTGTACTTTTCCAGCCCCACTCTGCACTTTCCCCCACCCTCACCTCTTGGAAATATTTACTGTTTCCCACACGTGCCCCGTGCTCTCAGCATCACCTGTTGCTGTCAAGAATGTCCTCACCACTTGTCCTGGCTTCCGCCTGGTGAAATCCTTACCTACACTCTAAGGCTCACTTTCAGACTCACCTTCCCTGTGTGTCTTCCCAGCCAACTCCCAGGAGTAAATATGCTTTTGTTTCTGTTCCAGTACCAATTTATTTGCACTTATGTTACAGACTGTTGTTTGTAGTTTAGCTCTAAAAGTTCTTTGAGGTCAGAAACCATGTTTTGGTTATTTTTGTATCTGCATGGCCTGTGGCAGTCACCAGCACCAGCACTACCACCATTGCCATCACTTCTATTAAAATAACAAGCAGCTTTGTTTAATGATTATGCTATGCCAGAGATTGTGATATATGTAAAATTTAATTATCAAAGTAATTTTTTTTTAAATCAAAGTAATTCTGTGAGGTAGGAATCATTTCCCCCATTTTACAGATTAAAAAAATGGAGACTCCTTGAGGTCAATGTTAGTTAATAATGGCAGAACTGAGATATGAAGCCAAATTTGTCTTAACTCAGAAGCCTGTGCTCTTAATTATTGTGCTTTTTAGGAATGTATCCAATCCAAATTGGCATGTAAGAACCTAAGAGATCTTAGGTTCTTTTTAGTGAGCAATCATAGTCAAATAATTTTTAACACATTTTTTCATTGGAAATAATTTCAAATGAAAGAAATTTCCAGAATAGTATAAAGAATCCTCTTCTCTATTTTAGTTTCATCTATTGTTATTAGTTTGCCTTGTTAGCATTATTAATTGCTTTTCTGTTCTTTTTTCTAAGCCGTTTGAAAGTTGCATATACCAGTGTCCTTTGATCCCCAGGTACTTCAGCATTTATTTCCTAAAAATAAGGATATTCTCTTCATAACCAGACTACAGTTATCAATGTTAAGAAATTGAACGTTGATACTATAGTTTTAATTAAACTATACCTAGTTGTTTGCCATCCATACCTAATTTTGTCACTTGACTCAATAACGTCCTTGATAGCATCATATTTTCCTCTCATATATTGAATCCAATTCAGGATTACATATGACCTTTAGTTGTCATATTTTTTTAGTATCTTTTGATCTTCAGCCTTTTTTTTTTCTAACATTGATATTTTTAAAGCATCTATACCTCTTCTCTTTTTCAAAATAAGAATGTTCTTCATTTTGCATCTGTCTGATGATTCCTCATTCGGGTTGGTTTTGCATCCCTAGTCAGAATAGTACGTAAATAATATATCCCTCTCAGGGCATCACATCAAAAGACACACTACAGGTATATCCATCCGCCCTTACTGATGATGTTAGTTTTGATTATCCATTCCAGGTATTGTCTGATATTCTCCCCTGTCCCTTTTCAGTTATTGGTGTTTTTTTTTTCATTTCAAGAAATAAGAGAACTATGAGAATCACTTTTAGGTTATATAAATTTACTGCTTCTTATCACTGCAACCTCCACCTCCTATGTTGAAGCAATTCTCCTGCCTCAGCCTCCCAAGTAGCTGGGATTACAGGTGCCCACCACCAGCCCGGCTAATTTTTGTATTTAATAGAGATGGGGTTTCACCATGTTGACCAGGCTGGTCTTGAACTCCTGACCTCAGGTTATCTGCCCACCTTAGCCTCCCAGAGTGCTGGGATTACAGGTACCAGCTACCGTGCCTGGCCCCAAATGGTTATTTCTTTTTTTTTTTTT
>NW_016107347.1:3741354-3778165 GCF_001604975.1 Cebus imitator | reverse complement strand
AGTAGAGATGGGGTTTCACCATGTTGACCAGGATGGTCTCGATCTCTTGACCTCGTGATCCACCCGCCTCGGCCTCCCAAAGTGCTGGGATTACAGGCTTGAGCCACTGGGCCTGGTCTCAAATGGTTATTTCTTAACTTCCATCGCATTTACTAGCCTGCATACTTTCTACTGTAAGCAAGAGCCCTTTCCTCTCTCTTTTCTGTCTGTCTCTGTCTGCTTATTTGCCTGTATATTTATCAAATATACATATGTACTCATGAGTTCCTATTCTTTTCAGTGATTTGTAATTTATTACAGCTCTGAATTATTTTGGAGCTCAAAATTTTCCTAATTGACCAGTGGGAACCTCTTCAGGCTGCCTCTTTTGTCCTTTTATTTTTAATTAGAATTTTTATTTTGAAATAATTACAGATTTATATGCAGTTGCAAGAAATAACACAGAGAAATTTTGTGTACCCTTTATCTGTGAGTACCCTGTATGGTATCATGGGCAAAACCATAGTATAATATGATAACTGAGATATTGACACTTACACTGCTAGGACACAAAACATTTTCATCACAAGGATCCTTCATGTTGGCCTTTTAGAGCCACACTCACTTCCCTCCCATCCCTTACCCTCTTCTTAATCCCTAGTAACCACTAATTTGCTCTCTGATACTATGAGTTTTTCATTTTAAGGATGTTGTAAAAATGGAATCATAATGTAGAAGCCTTTTGAGATTGTTTTTTTTTATTCAGCATAATTATCTGCAGATTCATCTAGGCTTAGTTTATTACTACATTTACATAAGCAGATTTGGAATGGGATAGATTAACACTTTATTCTTTTTCAAAAGTATTTTAGCTATTTTAGTTCCTTTGCCTTTCCATATAAATTTTAGAATAATTTTGTCTATATCTACCAAAAACTGTTTTTGAGATTTTGATAGAAGTTGTGTGAAACCTGCGTATCAGTTTGGGGAGAATCAACATCTTTATTTATTTATTTAAAAAAAAGAAAAGAAAGAAAGAAGGAAAAAAAAGGATAAAAAAAAAGAATGAAAGAGAGGAAGAAAGAGGAAGAAGAAGAAGGAGAGAGACCGAGGGTGTTGCTTTATTGCCCGGGCTAGAATGCAGTCTAAAAATGGGTATGCCTATAATTGTGCTTAATAATAGAGACATGAAAAAAAAATGAGGGAAGAAAATAACACACAAGCAACCAACCAGTATTTCATTTAAACCTGTAAATAGTTGTGATGTGGTACTGATAAGAGTGTATATTTTGTGTATTTAAAGTGGAGAGTTCTATAAATGTTAATTAAGTTTACTTGTTCCAGATCTGAGTTCAAATCCTGGATATCGTTGTTAATTTTCTGTCTCATTGATTTGTCTAATATTGAAGTCTCCCACGAGAATCAACATCTTTACTATGTTGAGTCTTCCAATACATCAACACCATGTATTATTTTGAATGTCTTTGATTTCTTTCATCAATGTTTTATATCTTTAGTATGTAAATCCTGAACATGCTTTATTAGACTTACATCTAAATATTTTTTCTTTTGAGAGATTGTAAATGGTATTGTATTTTAAATTTCTATTTCTACATGTTTATTACTAGTATAGATAAATATTATACAATTGATATTTGTGTGTTAATCTTGTATCCTTTGATTTTAATCTTGTATTGTTCCTTTTTGGGAAACTTTTAAATTATTAACTTAATTTCTTTAATAGTTATAGGGTGATTCAAATGATATATTTTGTATTGTATGAGTTGTATGGTTAGTGCTTTTCAGGGAGTTAGTCCATTTCATCTAAGACATTGCTTATTAATTCTAGGTGCTTTTTGAAGATTCTTTGGGATTTTCTTGATAGTCATATCAGAAATAAGGACTTTTTTTCCATTTTCATATTCTTTTTCCATTTCCAATCTCTATGCTTTTTGTTTCCTTATTGCTCTGGTTAGAATGTCTACCACTGTGTCAAATAAAATGGTAAGAGTAGACATCTTTGCCTTGATTCTGATCTTAGGAGGGATGCACTTAATCTTTCACCATTAAGTAGAGTATTAGCTATAGGTTTTTATAGATTTTTTTTATCAAATCGAGGAAGCATCCCCCAATTTCAGTATTATTTATGCCAATACCATACTATTTTGGTTACTATAGTTCTGTAGCATAATTTGAAGTCAGGTAATATGATTGCTCCAGTTTTTTGTTGTTGTTGTTGTTGTTGTTGTTGCTCAGGATAACTGGCTATTCTGGGTCTTTGGTGGTTCCATATAAATTTTGGAATGATTTTTTTTCTGTTTTGATGTCCCATTGGTAGTTTGATAGAGATTGCATTGAATCTGTAGATTGCTTTGGGTAGTATGGACATTTTAACAATATTGATTCTTCCAATCCATTAGCATGAAATATCTTTCCATTTTTTAGTGTCCTCTTCAATTTCTTGCATCATTATTTTATAGTTTTCACTGTAGAGATCTTTCACTTCTTTGGTGAGGTTTATTTTTAAGTATTTCACTTGTAGCTCTTGTAAATGGGATTACTTTCTTGATTTATTTTTCAGATTGTTCACTGTTAGCATATAGAAATGCTACTGATTTTAGATGTTAATTTTGTATCCTTCAAGTTTACTGAATTTGTTTCCGTTCTAATAATTCTTTGGTGAAGTCTTCAGGTTTTTTTCAGATCATGTCATCTGCAAATAAGGGTTGTTTGACTTTTTCCTTTCCAATTTGGATGGCCTTTATTTCTTTCTCTTGTCCAATTACTCTGGCTAGGGCTAACAGTACTAAGCTGAATAATAGGGGTGAAAATGGACATCCTTGTCTTGTTCTAGAACTTAGAGCAAAGACTTTCAGTTTTTCTCTGTCAGGTATGATGCTAGCTTTGGGTCTGTCATATGGCTTTTATTATGTTGAGGCATGTTCCATTTTTACCCAGTTTTTTACAGGATGTTGAATTTTATCAAATGCTTTTTCAGCATCAATTGAAATGATTGTTTGGTTTTTGTTCTTCATTCTGTTGATATGATGTATCACATTGATTTGCATATGTTAAACCATCCTTGTGTTTCTGGGATGAATCCCACTTGATCATGATGAATGACCTTTTTAATGTGTTGTTGACTTTGGTTTGCTAGTATTTTGTTGAGAATTTTTGCATCAATGTTCATCAGAGATACTGGCCTGTAGTTTTCTTTTTTTTGATGTGTCTTGGTCTGGTTTTGGTATCAGGGTAATACTGGCCTCGTAGAATCATTTTGGAAGTAGAATCAACTCTTTTCCTCTATTTTTTGGAGTAGTTTGAGTAGGATTGGTATTAGTTTCTCTTTAAATGTTTGGTAGAATTCAGCAGTAAATCCGTTGGGTCCCTGGCGTTTCTTTGCTGGGAAACTTTTATGGTTTTGATCTTGTTACTTGTTATTGATCTATTTAGGTTTTGGATTTCTTCATGGCTCAATCTTGGAAGGTTGTGTATGTCTAGAAATTTGTCCATTTCTTCTAAATTTCCAATTTATTGGCATATAGTTGCTCATAGTAGCCTCTGATGATCCTTTGAATTTTTGTGGTATCAGTTGTAATGTCTCCTTTTTCATCTCTGATTTTATTTATTTGGGTCTTCTGTCTTTTTTTCTTAGTCTAGCTAAAGGTTTATTGATTGTATCTTTTCAAAAAAATGACTTTTCATTTTGTTGATCTGTACTTTTTAAAAATTTCAATTCTATTTATTTCTTCTCTGATCTTTATTATTATTTATTTTCTTCTAATTTTGAGTTTGGTTTGCTCTTACTTTCTAATTCTTTAATATGCATCATTAGGTTATTTATCTGAAGTTTTTCTACTGTTTTGATATAGATGCTTATTGCTATAAACTTTCCTCTTAGTACTGCTGTATTCCATGGGTTTTGGTATATCGTATTTCCATTTTCATTTGTTTCAAGGGATTTTTACATTTTCTTCTTAATTTCTTCTTTGACCCATGGGTCATTCAGAAACATATTGTTTAATTTCCTTGTGTTTGTGTAGTTTTCAATGTTCTGCTTGTTATTGATTTCTAGTTTTGTTCCATTGTGGTGGGAGAAGATACTTGAAATGATTTTAATATTTTTGAAATGTTCAAGACTTGCTTTGTGGCTAACATATAGGTCTGTCTTTGAGCATGATTCATTTGCTGAGGCAAGGAATGGAAGAATGTGTATTCCACAGCTATTGGATGAAATGTTTTGTAAATATTTATTTGGTCTATAATGCAGGTCCATTTGGTCTGTAGTGCAGATTAAGTCTGATATTTGTTGATTTTTCTCTCTGGATGACCTGCCCAGTGCTGAAAATGATGTGCTGAAGTCTCCAGCAACTATTGCATTGGAGTATATCTTTCTTTTTAGCTCTAATAATATTTGCTTTATATATCTGGGTGCTCCAGTTTGGGTGCATATGTATTTTTAATTCTTTTCTTTTTTTCTAAAGACAGAGTCTTGCTCTGTCACCCAGGCTGGAGTGCAGTGGTGTGATCTTGGCTTACTGCACCTTCGCCTCCTGGGTTCAATTTATTCTTGTGCCTCAGCCTTCCAAGTAGCTGGGACTACAAGTGTGTACTACCATGTCCAGGTAATTTTTTGTATTTTAGTAGAGACGGTGTTTCATGGGGTTGCCCAGGCTGGTCTTGAGCTCCTGAGCTCATGCAGTCTGCCTGCCTCTGCCTCCCAAAGTGCTCATATTACTGGCATGTGCCACCAGATTAGACCTATATTCTTTATTCTTATATTCACTTGCTGAATTGACTCCTTTATTATTATTTAGTTTTTGTCTTGAAATCTGTGTTTGTCTGATATAGCTACTCCTGCCCTTTTTTGGTTTCTTTGGGATAGAATATCTTTTCTCATACCTTTATTTTTAGTCTATGTTTATCTGTATAGGTGAAGCGTGTTTCTTATAGGCAACAGATCATTGGGTCTTGTTTTTTTTATCCATTCAACCATTCTATATGTTTTGATTGGAGAGTTTAGTTCATTTACATTCAATGTTATTGTTGATAATTAAGGACTTACTACTGCCATTTTGTTATTTTTCTGATTGTTTTGTGGTTTTCTCTTCCTTTTTGTGAAAGTGATTTTCTCTGGTGGTATATTTTAATTTCTTGCTGATATTATTTCTGTATCTGTTGTAGGTTTTTTTATTTTAGGTTCCCATGAAGCTTACAAATGACATAACCTGTTATTGCAAACTGATGACAACTTACCTCTGCAAAAACAAGCAAAGAGAAAACTAATAAAAAATTTACACTTTAGCTTCATCCCCTTGCTTTTTAACTTTTTGTTGTTTCTGTTTATAACTTCTTATACTATCTGTCTTTTACAAAGTTGTTGTTATTATTTTGATTGGTTCATCTCTTAGTCTTCCTACTCAAGATATACATAGTTTGTACACCTAAATTACAATGTTATAATATTGTGTATTTGTCTGTGTACTTAACTATTACCAGTGAGTTTTGTACCTTCATGTAATTTCTTATTGCTCATTGATGTCCTTTTTTCTCTTTCTTTTTTTTTTTTTTTTTTGAGACAGTCTCACTCTGTTGCCCAGGCTGGAGTGCAGTGGCACAGTCTTGGCTCACTGCAACCTCTGCCTCCCGGTCTCAAGTGATTCTCCTGTCTTAGCCTCCCTAGTAGCTGGGATTATAAGCACCTGCCACCACAGCTGGCTAAGTTTTTGTATTTTTAGTAGAGACGGGGTCTCACCATGTTGGTCAGGGTAGTCTCGAAGTCTTGACCTCATGATCCATCTACCTTGGCCTCCCAAAGTGTTGGGATTGCAGGTGAGCCACCACGCCCGGCCTAATGTCTTTTTTTTTTTTTTCCCCCAGATTGAAGGACTCTCTTTAGCATTTCTTGTAGAACAGGTCTGGTGTTGACAAAATCTCTCACCTTTTGTTTGTCTGGGAATGTCGTTATTTCTCTTTTATGTTTTAAGCATACTTTTACTGGAAATCCTAGTCTAGGATAAAAATTTTTTTCCTTCAACAGTTTAAATATATCATATCTTCCTCTCCTCGTCTCCACTGAGAAATTTGCTGCCAGACATATTGGAGCTCCTTTATACGCAATTTTGTTTTTCTTTTCTCTTGCTACTTTTAGAATCATTTCTTTATTCTTGACCTTTGGGAGTTTGATTATTAAATGTCTTGAGGTAGTCTTACTTGAGTTAAATGTGCTTGGTGTTTTATAACCTTCTTGTACTTGACTATTGATATCTTTCTCACTAGGTTTGGAAAGTTTTGTTATTATCTCTTTGAATAAACTTTTTATCCTAATGTCTTTCTCTGCCTCCTCTTTAAGGCCATTAGCTCTTTAATTTACCCTTTTGAAGCTGTTTTCTAGATCTTGCAGGCATGCTTTATTCTTTTTCATTCTTTTTTATTTTTACTCCTCTGACTGTATATTTTCAATAGCCTGTCTTTAAGCTCATTAATTCTTTCTTCGGCTTGATCAGTTCTGCTGTTGAGAGATTCTGGTGCATTCTTCATTTTGTCAGTCAAAGTTTTCAGCTCCAGAATTTCTGCTTGATTTCTTTTATTGCAATCTCTTTATTAAATTTATCTGATAGGATTTTGAATTCCTTCCCTGAGATATCTTGGATTTCATTGAGCTTTCTCAAAACAGCTGCTTTGAATTCTGTCTGAAAGGTCACATATCTCTGTCACTCCAGAATTGGTCACTGGTGCCGTATTGAGTTTTGGTGATGTCATGTCTTCCTGGATGGTCTTGATGCCTGTGGATGTTTCTGGATGCCTGAGCATTGAAGATTTAGATACTTATTCTAATCTGTCACAGTCTGGGCTTGTTTGTACTAGTCTTTCTTGAGAAGGCTTTCAAAGTATTCAGAAGTAATTGAGTGTGGTGATCTAAGTCTGGTCACTGCAGCCATAAGTGCCTTAGGCAGTACCTCAAGCCTAGTAGCACTGTGACTCCTGCAGACTCGTAGAAGTACCACCTTGGTGGTCTTGGTTAAGATCCAGGAGAATTTCCTGGATTGCCAGGCAGAGTCTCTTATTCTGTTCTCTTACTGTTTCCAAGGAAACAGCATCTCTCTCTCCATGCTGAGCTCCGTGGAGTTAGGTGAGTGGTGACATAAGCATTGTTTTGGCCACTACCACTGGGACTGTACTGGGTCACGCATGAAGTCAGCATAGTACTAGGTCCTGCCCGAGGCCTGTGGCAACTATTTACTGGCTACTACTGATGTTTAGTCAAGCCTCAAGGGCTCTTTAGTCAGTGGGTGCTGACTCCTACCAGGACTTAATCTTTCCCTCAAGAGCAGCAGGTTCCCTTCTGGACCAGGGTGGGTCTAGAAGTGTCATCCAGGTGGTAGGGCCTGAGATAAGGGGCTTTAGGAATCTGCTTCATGCTTTATTTTACTGGGGCTGAGCTGGTACCCAGGATGCCAGACAAAGTCCCCTTTACTTTTCCCTCTCCTTTCCTCAAGCAGAAGGAATCTTTGCCCATGGCCAACACTGTCCCAGCCCTGTGGCAACTATTGCCTGGCTACCACTGATGTTTATTAAAGTCCGGGGGACTCTTTAGTTAGCAAGTGGTGAGCTGGCAGGCATAGGTCTTTCCTTTTAGGGGAGTGGGTTCCCTTCTGGCCCAGGATGGGTTTAGAAATGCACGTAGGAGCCAAGGCTTAGAATCAGGGACTTTAAGAGTCAGCTTGGTTCTTTATTTATTGTGGCTGAGCTGGTACCCAAGTCATAAGACTAAGTCCTTTTTACTCTTCCCTCTCCATTTTTCTAGCAGAAGGAGTCTCTCTCCATGGCAGTTCTCTGTCACAGCTGGGAATATGCTGGATCATACCTGAAGCCAACGTAATCTTGGGTCTTGTCCAAGGCTTGTGGTGACTGCTGCCTGGCTACCACTGATATTTATTCAAGGTCTAAGGGCTGTTTAATCAGTAGGTGGTAAATTCGGCCAGGACTGTATCCTTCCTTTCAGAGCAGCAGGTTCCCTTCTGGTCCAGGGTTGGTCTAGAAATGTCATCTGGGTCTTACAGCCTAGAATGGAGGCATCAGGAATCAGGACTCTACTTGGTGCTTTATTTTACTGTAGCTAAGCTGTTACGCAAATTGCAAGACACAGCCCTCGTTACTCATTCTTCCCTCTCTTCCTGGAGCTGTGAGCTGTGCTGCCTGGGTTTGGAGAAGGGGTGGTACAGGCACTCCCTTGGCTACCCAAGCTGGTGTCTCACTGGATCACGTGCATCCCAAATCCACTGACTCTGAGCCCAGCCCAGCACCAGGACTTGCCGAGGAATTGCAGTCTAGACTGCTAGACTGTAATTATTTATTGAAAACTCCACTAGTTTGTTGAAGACCCCAGCCTCCCCCCCCCTCCCCTCCACAGAGCTCTTTAGCCTGCAATGGTGGGGCTAGCCAGAGCTCTGGTTCTCACCACTGGGATGAGTGATTCCTCTCTAGCTAGGGCTCATGTAAATGTTCTTTCTGTGGGTAACAGCTGAATTCTGACCTGTGTTGCTTTGTGGTGTGAAGAGCAGCACTGAATTCCAATGCAAAATTCCATATCACTGTGCTCTCTGCTTCCCAAGCACACAGATTGTTTCTTCCTGTGCCGTGTGGTATTTCTGTGGGATGGGGGAAGGGTAGCGCCAGCAATTCAAGACTGTCTTTCCTACCCTCTTCAGTGCCTCTTTTATCGATGTGTTGTTAAAACCGGTACTGTGATCTGTCCTGATTTTTGGTTCTTTGAAGGTCCTTTTGAAACTGGCCCAGTTATCCCATAGAACTGATGTTTATGGTTTCTTTTGAATAAACATAGAAATTGATCCTCCTGCTCTTAAAACTTGAGAAAGTTATAATTGTCTTATCGGAGTTTCTTGCTCAGGAAACTGAACCTTAGGCCTCTCAGACATTATCAAAGAACTAAAACTCAGCAGATCACCACATCCAGACAGTGAAAGGCCAGACCCCTCGTTTATCATGACTGCTTCCTTACCCCTCCCTAATTCCAGCTTTCCGGCATGTGGCTGCATTCCTTCCTTGTTGTATAAGTCCCCAGTTTTAGTTGGTCAGGGAGACAGATTTGAGACTATCTCCCATCTCCTCGGCTGCAGCACCCAAATAAAACCTTCTTCCCTGGCAACACTTTTTGTCTCAGTGACTGGCTTTCTGTGTGGCAAGCAGCAGGACCTAGAGCAAGCCCCTGGTGTTTCGGTAACACTTTCTTGTGTGAATAGTTGCTCAATTTGGTGTTCCTGTGGGGAGGATGATTGCTGGAGGGTCCTAGTTGGCCATCTTGCTCTTCCTCCTCCCCAATCCAATATTTTTGAGAATTTTTATTATGAATGTATATTGAATTTTGTCAAATATTTTTTCTACATCAATTGCAATGACTATGTAATTTTTTTTTCCTTATCTTGTAATATGCTGGATTACAGAGATTGTTTTCCAAATATTGAACCAGCCTTGCATCTCTGGGTGGTGCATAATTCTTCCTATATATTGCTGATTTCTACTTGCAAACATTTTGTTAAGGATTATTGCTTCTATATTTGTGAGTATTGGTCTATAGTTTTCTTTTTTGATACTATCTTTGGTTTTTGTGTCAGAGTAATACTAGCTTTATAAATGAAGTGAAAAGTATTCCCTTCTTTTATAATTTATGGATGAGACTGTAGAGTTAGTATTAACTCCTTAAGCCTTTGGTAGAAGTCTCCAGTGAAATCATCTGGGCCTGGATATTTCCTTTTGGGAAGTTTTAAAATTATGGATTTAATTTTCTTAATAGTTACAGGGCTATTTTGTCAAATGATCTATTTTGTATTGGATGAGTTGTGGTAGTTTGTACTTTTCCAGAAATTGGCCCATTTCATCTAATTTGTCAAATTTATGTGTGTAGAATTGTTCATAGTATTACCTTATCATTGTTTTGATCTTTTCAGGGTCTGAAATGATATCCCTTCTTTTATTACTTGGTATTGGACATTTGTGTCTTTTTTTTAAGTTACTTCCCAGTCATTATAGAGATCTGTCAATATTATTGATCTTTTTACTGATACCGCCACTCCTACTCCCAACCTCCACTCCTCAGCCAGCATCAGGGAGAAAGAAGCTTCCAGAGTTCATATTGGCTCAGGACCAAAGAAGGCCTTTAGCTGAGAGCATAACCCTGTAGGTAGAGTACCTACACATTGGATTATCTCACAAATTTCTGCAAGGGTGGGGAGTATCCCTAATATATTGACCTAATCCATGTATCTTGAATGCCCTTAATTTCACCAGTGATAGCCCACTTTTGATATTCATTATTGCTAGCCAATAGGCCGCTATTTTAATCAAGAATAAGCAAAGCACCCATTGTTGACAACCCCTTGTAGTAGCTCCTTCTGGAGAATGGGCTTTCTGAAGAGGACAGCAGTGGACAATGCAATCTTGATTAGAATCCTCATGGTACCACGGTGAGAGCTTGACCTATGCAACATTTATGCAGAATATCCCACTGTATGTGCTTAATACTTTAAAGTAAATTAGATAACATGGCAACAGTATGCTTCAGTGCAACAGGCACTCAACATATCTTGCTGAATTGAATGAAATTAATATTAGTGAAATCTATAATTAGGAGCCCTTTTAGATATTACCAGAGGGATACCGTTATTAACAGGTGTTCACTGAGCAACTACTACCTGCCTTATGTTAGAGATGGCTTGTTATAAAGAGAGAGAGCTCTTAGACCCTGCACACCAGGACAACAGGGATGGGGCACCCTGGTCCCCACCGTATCTCCTGTGCTGACTTCTGAAACTTCACAATAAACAGAATTGAAGGCTGAAGACAGAAGGAAGGGTGAATTCACCAAGGGGAGCCCAGGGAGCTACTACCTTCAAGATAAAGAGTGTTAGAAACAGGGTAAATGGAATTAGACAGCTTCCTCAGCAAGTGCTGAAGATCTTTAAAGCAGCTCTGAGAGGAAAAGAATAAAGGGCTGAGACAGGCTTTACCTTACCACTTGTGATAGTAGCTACATCTTTTTCTTCCTGTTACCTGTATCTTAGCACACTGGGGTGCATCTAGGGATCGCTGTCTTTCTCACCGTCTGTCTTTGCCAGTCTGTATCTCTGTGTCCCCTCCCTCCCTCCCTCCCTCCCTTCCTCCCTTCCTTCCCCTCTCCCCACCTTCTGTCCTTATTTCTCTCTCTTTGTCATTTTGTCTATATGCCTGTTTCTGCCTGTTACCATGTTTCTTCGTCTCAGTCTGTCTGTATTTACCTGTTTCTGTTTCTTTCTGTGTCCATTGCATTGACTCTGTCTTGCCTTTCCCTGTGTCTCGTTTTATCATTTCTGCCTCTGTCTGCCTTTCTGTTTCTCACTCTCCCTTCCTCACCCTGTCTCCCTCCCTCTTCCTCTGTTACTTATCTGTCCTCTTTCTCATTCCCATCATGTGTAGCCACTGAGATGCTTAGACTTGGATGCGTATATTATTATCCACCTTGATTATAGTTACTTATAATTATAGATTTCTAAATACTGGGTACTTTCTTCCCATGATATAGAGGCACACACTATATTCCTCATGTCACTAGGATGTCAAACAGTTATCCACCCTCAGAGGTTTATTTTCAGGTACAAATTACCTGTGCAAATACTGACCTTCAATCTCCAGCAGGTACTCCAAGATGTATCCAGAACAACAGGGGGAGCGGGGTGTGGGCTGTCCCTGCTGCACAGTTAGATGAGATCCCACACTGCCACCCCATGGCACCTCCACCTTCCCTCAGGGCTCTTTGAAAACTCTGGGGTCATGATCTGGGATGAATTATCTTTGGAGCATTCCAGATGCTGAACTAGCTGCTTCAGCCTGAGTGGGTTCATGATGCTTTGCAAGGGTGGCTGTGGCCTGCCTACTCTTTGATGGAAGAGTACAGGTGGCATCTCTGACCTACACAGCAGGACAGAACTCCACAACCTCCATGGGATCCTCAGCTGTGATAAGGTCATTCCATACTTTGCACTGAGTTTGTGGGTGAGAAGATAAGTTTATACAGGGTCTGGTAGGTATAGGAGAGAGGGAAGAGGCAGTCAACCACTTTTTATGCACCCTGGAATGGGAGGCTCTCTGCCAGAGTCTTCCATGATGCTGTGTATTTAGTTCTACTGACAACCCCACCCTATATGTGAAATAACAGATAAAAATAATTTAAAGAATTTTCCCTAAATCATACACCTAATAAGCTGCTAGTCTGGGATTCAGTGAGCTCATGTTCTTTCCACTTCACCAGTGATTTTCAAGCTTTTTTAAAAAAAAAAGATCTTGCAAGTACAGAGCCAAAAACTGCTTGCCGTGATACAGAGGGACAAATTGATGTTTCATGGGGAACATGCTGGTAGGGATGCATTCTTACTAAAAAAAAAAAAAAAAAAAAACAGGAAAGAATAGAAGTCTTGAGTTTTAAATGGTATTTTAGTTGGCACTTCAGTATTTAGAAGAGCTAGATACTTTGCTCTTGTCACTGCAGAGGGGTAGGGTCCAGGGCTTCAGCACCGCGGCCGCTGTCAGCCGTTTGTGGCAGCCCCAGAAACATGTCTGTGAGGACAGGGTGAAGATTGACTCTTCCTGGTCCACGTGGCTCACTGGCAGTGAAGGGACAGGAAGAGCCAATGGGAGTATGTCTTGGAGGATTTAAGAATGCAGGTTAGCACAGTGACCATGGGGAGATAGTCTATGGGGCACTAAATATCAACCTAAAGAAAGAAACTGAGACACAAAATATCATTTTGAGGGTTTCCTTGAGCCAGGGTGAGGACAGCTGCCCAGGAAACACTTCCCAGTTACTGTAGGAAGTGCTCTTTTCAACCTTTGTTGCAAGTAATCTTTTAAAGGCAAAAGGAAGAACAAGGAGTGGGTGGATACAGAGTTGTTTGTTAGGAGTTTTCATTAGTTTACATAAATAACATTGATCAGTGATTGGCTGTATGGTGTTGAACTACAGAGTAGGGGTTACGGTATCCAGTGTGCAGCATTGTTAGGTTAATGTACAGCTACCAGTGGCATCAATCTAGAGCCCACATAGCAAGCAGCTTCAAGAGGTGATTACTTGGCTCAAGGGGAGATGGGGACATGACTGCTGCTTCATTCCAGTGCCTCTCTGGACCCAGTAGTTTAGGGAGGGCTCACATTCCTCATATAAAAAGTTTCATTTCTTTTCTAACACATTGGGCTAAAAGCTAAATAAGATGCCGGCAGTCACCTGCTTGAGAGTGCTTTGGACAGAGTGAATTCTAGGGGAGAAGGGAAAGCAATAATACTGGCCTGCAAATTAAAAAGGGAAGAACACCTGGGCTCTGAGTCGCTGGGTGACCTCCTGAGTGCCCCACAGTTAGTAAACAAGCCTGGCCACTGTGGCACAGGCCAGCAGCAGGAAGTGAGGCAGGCAGGCAGCCCATCTGTGAGTAGCGTCAGCGTCTGCCTTCTCCAGGGTGATGTGACCTGAGACATGTGTGTCAGTCTCGTGAGGAGCCTGGCCTGTAGTCCACCCTCACAAAACCTACCCAAGTACAGTGGAAGTAGTAGTGATTACATTAAGCTTTGCTGCTAGCCAAGCTCAAATAAGTGTACATGTTTCCCAATAGAACAAAAAATAACAAAGGAGAATTAAATAGAATGAACAATAGTTAAGTCTCATGCTCTCAGCAGTTCACTGTATTCTCAGAGCCCAGCAGCCACCTGCCCCAGTGACAACATTCACCATGTCTCCCTTCTCTGAATAGATTCAGGGAGACCTAGCAAAGGCCTCCTCTGTTTCACATGTTTAACACAGAATCGCTTGTTTTTCCTGAAGGCCTTTCTGTTGAGGTACCAATGAAGCATCTGCACTGCGTGCCCTCATCCCAGAGTTGAGAGTGTGTGAATTATATGTGAGTTCACGCACTGTACCTCTGCTTCATGCTTTAGAGCCCTGTCTGGGTGCTGTTCTGAGTGCTGGTGTGGTATAGGTGGCTTGAAAGTTCCATGTTGCTGCTAATAAAATGATAAGCATCAATGGAGAGACAGCAGTAGAATGGAGAATAATGTGAATGGTGATCAAGGGGCAGCCAAGGCCAGCAGCACCAGACAGCATGGCGGCATCAGTCACTCTCTAGCCCATGACCTTGTGGAGCCACTAGTCTCTGGACTGTGTTGAGTTCATCGTTATTACAGTGAAGTGCAGTGCCAAACCAAACCCTCCACTTAATTTCTTAGCGTTAAATCAATTTCAGTGACCTCTCTAGACTCTCACTTGCTCCTGCAAATCTCCAAAACAGGAGTATTGAAACTGGCATCTAAACATATCACTAAGTTGGTGAATATCCTTAATACATGATCTGTGTTCTGTAGGCAATATTTGGTTCTTATTGAAATAATTTGGTTTGAAATCAAAGTTCAAAAACAAATATGAAGTCCTGTTAACCTGTCACATAAAATTCTGGAAGATAAATATCAAGAGAGGTTCTACAAAACTCTATAGTTTAACGATACTGTGTTAAAAACACACATTTTACACATCCACCCTGCACCTTATTACACTTGGGTCAGGCCTTGCAGAAGTTTCTTTAGAAGGGCTTTTAAGAAGGGCAAATAAAAGGTTAGATAGATATGATTAACTTGATATTTAATGCAAAAATCTTCTCTAATCTAGGAGTCTTGACTGTTCTAAAATGAGCTAATAGCTATTGGAGCAAATTTATGTAGCAAATTGCTGTCTGCTGTATTCAGATTATTCCCTGAGCTCTGACTCATTCAGAAAGCACCAAATATCACGGAGACACACAATTATCATGCTTAATTAATGTTTGCAACCAAAAAGTGTAAGGTTGGAATTGTTAATATCACTGTGGATATTGAAGAGCTGGAATTGACTATTATCTTGAGATTAATATATTTTCCCCAAGCTGTACCCTGGGGTCAAAAGACAGAGTATTAAAACTATTTGAAAAATTCACTGCAATTAATTGCTTTAGGGGCTAATTTTTTTTTTTAATGTCTTGCTCCCTTACGCCTGTACTACTGATTGTTATAGCCTGCACACTTCACCCATTAAGTGGTAATTCAGAGTGACAACTACATTGAAATGAAGCAAGTTAGTTAATCACCATGAAACTGTTCCTGAAATACCCTGTCCAAGTACTCCCTAGTGACAGAAGGCCTCTGATTACCTGATTTTCTCCTGAAGTTAGATTTTCATATACAAAGCTGTAATGATTTTTATTTTAAATACAGGCCAGGGGAGGGCTGAAGTTTGGTTGGAATTATTATCAGAGCCATTCAGAATTTTTCACAGGAGACTGTAAGTGGCCCTCTGATTGTGTAGAGCCCTCCAGGATGTGCTGCAGGGATCCTAGGATGCTGCTGTTGGCTTCATCCCTGCAGCCTTGAAATACCGACAAGCTGGGAGTCTGAGTAGGGCCGTGGCAGTTAGAATATGACTTCATTTTGATCAAAGCACAACTTCCAGCAACAAGAGGCTTGATCAATAGGCCCGTGCCCAGTCTTGTTTGCCCATTTTGGTTGACTTGCCTGGACAATGAGGGTGACCTGCCCTTTGTCTTCCTTTTCTTTATGATTACGTGAGCTATGCCCTGAACAGTCATTTGGTGTGTTCCCCTTTCAGAGAAGGCTGTGTTGGGACTAGTGAACTATGTGGGTCCCTGAACAAGCCTGCCTTTCAGAAGGGATACAGCAGCCAGCTGACGGGCTAGGCACTACTCTCTAACCTGCCACACCCCCTGCCCAGCTTGCAGGTTCCTTGATAAACTGAGTCATCCATGGCACATTTATGATCCCTGCATGATCGTATATGCTTCTCTTAGTGGGGATATTAGTGGACCAAGTAAAGTGCTTTCAGGAGCTAAAGATAAAACCGAAGTATTCTAGATGTCAGATTGGCCATAGGAAGAAGGAAAACCCCTCAAATTCTAAATCTGTCTACACTCCTTTTCAAGAGAATGGCATTTGGTGGCTCCAAGGAAATCATGATCCATTAGGTAGTTCCCTGTATGCCCATAAACTCACAACCTGATGCTTGAAGTCATGACATGGACGTACTGTGTGTGAAGATGCCTATAAGATGGTGGCATTTGCTCTTCTTACATAAAGAATTCAGCAAATATTTAATTAGTGCTGACAGACACTTTAAGGTTGGCACAGGGAATACCAATATGCCCTTAAGAAGCTCACAGCATTGTAGGGGAGAGACAAATGGACACACTTTTCCATGCATCATCGTAGAGCAAAAATAAGGCGATGTGGCAGAAGGAGAGAGTGGTAAGCTCCACGAGGGTGAGTCAGACAAGACTTAAGGCGTGTCGTGGAGAATGAATAGTTCACCGGGGGAGGAGGTAGGGGTCCAAGTGGAGAGAGGAGGGCGCAGTGCGTACTGAGAGTGGTCTTTTTGGCAGGTGTCATGCTTCATGGCAAAAGTGGAATGAAAAATCTGTTTGCTTTTCTTTGGGTAATTACACCCTTACCTAGACTTCTGCAAGACAGTGGTCCTACAGCATTCATCTGTGGGTGATGCAGAGTCAGTCGTCCACCCTGAGCCAAAACAAGGAGGGCAAGAAAGGGCAAAGCCCACTTGAGGGAGGGAAACGATCCACTGCTTGTAAAAGCTTGGTGTAAACGATTTTTTAACCATTCACTTCCCACTTCATTACAGTTGTTTGTGGTTATAGCATGTTTATCAACTATTATTCCATGAAATGTCACTATAAATTGGAAGAAGAAGAATAAAAAATACCTACAATGGGCTGTTTAGGTCACAGGGGAAAACTGAAGCAGACAAATTTATGACATTCACAGAGCCAAGGAGATGTTGCAGAGAGTAGAGGCTGGGTATGTGTCTCAGTTCTCAAAGTCAGTATGACAGAGGTCCTTCTTGCTCTTTGGTCTTCCTGGTATTCCTGATCAACTTAAGAAACATCTCCTAGTTTGTGGATTAGCCTGGACAACAAAACAGGACCCTGTCTCTTAAAAAGAAAAGAAGGAAATATTGCCCGATCTCTGTGCTCTAATACGGTAGGGAAGGGTAATAATAATAGCACAGGGCTATTTGGTGGAGGAAGGAAAAGAAAGAAACCTGGAGGTGGCTTGTTTGTGTCATATGGGACACCAGGATGTCAGATAGATGGTAAGTAAATGATACAAGTAAATCGAAAAATAGAAATTTATTAGGTATTTATATTTAAATACCTAATTTAAACTTACTACACTGTGGAGTAAGATACACCCTGAAACAAAAGACCAGCCAAATGTGAAAATAACCATTTTGAAACTTGATTTTAAAACACATGGTGGTCCTCAATTTAGGATGGCTTGACCTATGGTTTGTTAACTTTATGATAGTGCAAATGCGATAAGTATTCAGTGGAAACCATACTTTCAGTTTTGAATTTTGATCATTTCCTGGGCTAGCAGTAAATGTGGGAGGATCCTCTTTCATGATGCTGGGCAGCTTTCCATCAGCAGCATCTCACAGTCAGCCACGTGATCTTGAGGACAAACAAGTGATACTTTTCTCTACAGTGCTCTCCTGTATTCAATAAATTACATGAGATAGCACTTTATTATAATGTCAGCTTTGTGTTAGACGACTTGCTGTGGGCTAATGTAAGTGTTTGGAGCGCATTTAACATAGGCTGTGCTGAGCTATAGTGTTCGGTAGGTTAGGTGCATTCAATGCATTTTCAGCTTACAGTATTTGTAACTTACCATGGATGGGAGGCAGCCTGGTCGTAAGTTGAAGGGCATCTGTATTCTCTTCTCCCTCACCCCCAGCTTTCTCTCTGTTGTTCCCCGAGCACACAGGCCATAACCCTCACTTCATACTTGACGTACAACCTTCCTTTTCTTCCTTCCCCCTCCTTTCTAGTGACACCTAATGCTGTTACCCTGTCTAAGTCAAAAGGACCCTTTATTTCTAGTATTCCTGCTGGTACTCAGAATGGAGGTGGCAATGAC
This sequence comes from Cebus imitator, assembly GCF_001604975.1. NCBI lineage: Eukaryota > Metazoa > Chordata > Mammalia > Primates > Cebidae > Cebus > Cebus imitator. The sequence goes on along the minus strand of NW_016107347.1, from coordinate 3,760,168 downwards.
TCCCATGCTTGCCACCTCCATTCTGGTCTCTGCATTGCAGCTACGGCAACTTTTCCTCATGTACACAGTGCTTTATCCCTTATTGGGACATGCCATTTGTTCTCAGCATCTAAGCAGTAAGAATATAAATATCAAACAAAGAAACCTCCAAATGTTTCATTAGTACCCAGCCAAGAATGTCTCTATCTCAACCCCCTTCATATCTGTTCACCTAGCTTTTTTCCTCTTTAGGAGCCGGAAGGCACAGCATAGCCCTAGCTCTGTGCTTGTGCCTTTATTTGCCATATTATGTTCCTTTCGTCTTTTATGTCAGGGGCACCTGCTATTGGTTCTGCCTCCAGTTTTGCCTTATTTTCTCTCAGGTCTGCTTTCTTTAGATGAATGAATGATTATACAAGTACTTTTAGTGCTGTGCCCCTCAAATCCTTTTTGAAAATAGAGTATTTTGAATGCTCAACTCAATTTAGTGGATAAGAACAAAAATACATATGCTGGTTATAAAACAGAAATAGACGTAAGTCATCCTGAGAGACTGAAAATATTTTGTCTTTATAGTCTTCCTTTTCTGTTAATGTATGGGAAAAGAAAAGTAGATTTCCTGCTTTTTCAATTTGCAAATGATTTTTCAATTTGAAGTACATTAACATAAAAAGAACATTCTGTAGCTTTAGAATTTGACCTGATATTAACAAAAAATAATAGGAAATTAATCACCTTAATAATTTCTAGTCAACAGAGTTTGAATGACTTATGAATTAGTGATTTTTAAAATCTATGAAGACTCATAAAAAATACATTTCTTGAGATCCAAACTTATCATATTTAGGTTTACTATAGTTTAACTTACAATGCCCTGGTGATATTCTGGTTTGGGTTTTACCCTAGCACTAAGTATTGACCAAAGGGGGAAGAAAATGAGCTAGCAATTAAATCTAGGCTAGTGAGTGAGCTCCTTCTAAAACTTTTAAGTATAGATTATATCAATACATTTTCTCAAATACTGTAGGGATCAATATCCTGGTTATCTTGTCTGGGCTTTGACAAAATAAAACTACTTAGATCATATAGTAGGTATGTGATAAATATATCAACAACATTTGAAGAGTTTTTAAAATTGGAGCAAAAAAACGCATTTAAACCAAAATCTCATATGTTGGAAGATGAGGGATGTGGAGGGCTGTCATCAACCCATTGTTCTAAATCTGTGAGTTGGCATCCCTGTGTCAACCATCCCCAGTTCACCAGGATCTGTCAGGGAGATCTGGGTTCCAGCTACACATTCTCTATTTTGCTTTTGAAAAATCAGCCTTTCCATTTTTCTGCCAGTTCCTGCATGTATTCCAAGAGCAGTGGGGAGATAGATGAGCCCAACCAGCATTGACATGAAGAAAAATTACTAGCAGTTACTTTGACACTTGGAAATGGCAGCCTAAGAATCAGAATTTGGAATTTGCTGCTCAAACATCCCTTGGGCTACTCCTTCCTAAAATTACCACCAAAGTGGACAGCCATTCACTTATAATTATAGTATTGTAGCCTTTTCCATGCAATGAGAATATCTCAGCCCAAAACCTCCTTAAGCTGATAAGCAACTTCAGCAAACTCTCGGGATACAAAATCAATGTGCAGAAATCACAAGCATTCCTATACACCAATAACAGAAAAACAGCCAAATCAAAAGTGAACTCCCATTCACAGTTGCTACAAAGAGAATAAAATACCTAGGAATACAACTAACAAAGGATGTAAAGGACCTCTTCAAGGAGAACTACAAACCACTGCTCAATGAAATAAGAGAAGACACAAACAGATGGAAAAGCATTCCATGCTCATGGTTGGGAAGAATTAACATCGTGAAAATGGCCATACTGCCCAAAGTAATTTATAGATTCAACGCTATCGCCGTCAAGCTACAATGACCTTCTTCACAGAATGGAAAAAACCACTTCAGACCTCATATGGAACCAAAAGAGAGCCCGCATAGCCGAAACACTCCTAAGCAAAAAATACAAAGCTGGAGGCATCACACTACCTGACTTCAAACTGTACTACAGGGCCACAGTAATCAAAACAGCACGTTACTGGTACCAAAACAGAGACATAGACCAATGGAACAGAACAGAGGCCTCAGAAGTAACACTACATATCTACAATCATCTGATCTTTGACTAACCTGAGAAAAACAAGCAATGGGGAAAGGTTTAATAAATGGTATTGGGAAAACTGGCTAGCCATGTGCAGAAAGCAGAAACTGGACCCCTTCCTGACACCTTAAATTAAAATTAACTCCAGATGGATTAAAGATATGAACATAAGACCTAACACCATAAAAACCCTAGAAGAAAACCTAGGCAAAACATTCAGGACATAAGCATAGGCAAGGACTTCATGGCTAAAACACCAAAAGCAATAGCAACAAAAGCCAAAATAGACAAATGGGATCTAATTAAACCCCAGAGCTTCTGTACAGTAAAAGAAACAATCATTAGAGTGAACCAGCAACCAAAAGAATGGGAAAACATTTTTGCAATCTACCCATCTGACAAAGGGCTAATATCCAGAATCTACAGAGAACTAAAACAGATTTATAAGAAAAAAAAAAAACCATTAAAAAGTAGGCAAAGGATATGAACAGACACTTTACAAAAAAAGACATCTATGAGACCAATAAACGTAAGAAAAAATGCTCATCATCACTGGTCATTAGAGAAATGCAAATGAAAACCACATTGAGATACCATCTCACACCAGTTAGAATGGTGATCATTAAAAAATCTGGAGACAACAGATGCTGGAGAGGATGTGGAGAAATAGGAAACACTTTTACACTGTTGGTGGGAGTACAGATTAGTGCAACCATTGTGGAAGACAGTGTGGCAATTCCTCAAGGACCTAGAAATAGAAATACCATTTGTCCCAGCAATCCCATTAGTAGGTATACACCCAAAGAATTATAAATTGTTCTATTATAAAGACACATACACATGTATGTTCATTTTGGCACTGTTTACAATAGCAAAGGCCTGGAACCAAACCAAATGTCCATCAACGATAGACTGGATAAAGAAAATGTGGCACATATACACCATGGAATACACATAGCCATAAAAAATGATGAGTTCATGTCCTTCATAGGAACATGGATGAATCTGGAAACCATCATTCCCAGCAACCTGGTACAAGAACAAAATACCAAACACTGCATGTTATCACTCATAGGCAGGTGTTGAATAATTAGAACACGTGGACACACTGCAGTCAGTTTGAGGGGGGCTAGGGGAGGGACAGCAGTGGGTGGCGAGGGATAACGAGGGGAGAAAGACCAGATATAGGTGATGGGGGGATGAAGGCAGCGAACTACCTTGCCGTGTATGTACCTATGCAACAATCCTGCATGATATGCACATGTACCTCAGAACCTAAAGCACAATTAAAAAAAAAAAAAAGAAAAGAAAACCGTAAACCCAGTAATTCAATATCCTTTCTTTACACTAGAATAAAATCTCTCAGCTCCTTACTGTGGCCTGACCCTGTGTGATGTGATGCCCACCTGCTTCCCTGGTCTTCTTTAATCCTTCCTCTACTAGGGATACACTGGTGTGTTTTCACCTTGGGGCCACTGAATTCTCATGTTCCTCGAAGAGTTTTTTGGTGGTTGGTTACTTGTTATCATTCAGGTCACAAATGTCACCTGAATCTTCCCTGAACCACCTGTTTAAAGTGGTTCCCTCCAGTTCCAGCTACTTGGGAGGCTGAGGTAAGAAGATTGCTTGAGTCTGGAAAGTCAAGGCTGCAGTGAGCTGTGTTAGCACCACTACATTCCAACCTGAGCGACAGAGTGAAACCCTGTCTCAAAAAAAAAAAAAAAAGTAGTAAATCCAAGAAGGGCTAGGAAAACCAGTTAAATTCACCTTGTTAAGAATTGCATGTGAAGAACAGAATTCAGAAGTAAAGCACACATTAGCGAGGGGACATTGTCCTCATCCGTTTTTCCCAATTCCTGAGTCTTTTTGGTGGGTTGTTTTACATAAAAATGTCCAGAAGCTGTCTTATCAAGAGCTTTATCAATCCAGTCTTACAAGATTAGAAGGGAAGGAGAGAAGTTAGATGTGCTTTGATCCGCGATGACTGGTTGTGAAAGCCTCAGAAGGGAGTGATCTAAAAGACGAAGAGAGCAACAGAGGATTCTTTCTTGTGAGTTCTCAAGGAGAAGGGGCTCTTTACGTACCTGTCATCACTGGCTCTAGTGAAGGGGACCAGGAAGAGTGGTCTCTTGGTTCTCTGAGGTTATTCTGTGACATGGGTTCACTTTTATACTTATAACCAAATATCATCTTTAGCACATCACTAGACAAGACTTGAGATAGTGGTGTTTTAAGCAGAAGATGATTACTTTCTCTTTAAGTTCCTAACTAAAGGAATTTCTTTCATCATAAATATACGTGATATAAAATTTACCATTTTAATCACATTTAAGTGTATAGTTCAGATGCATTACATACATTCACATTGTTGTGTAACCATTACTGCTATTTATCTCCAGGACTTTTTCAACATTCCAAACTGAAACTCTCTTCCATTACACAGTAAATCCCTGTTCCGCCTGCCTTCTGGCCCCTGGTAACCACCATTCTGTTTTCTGTCTCTATGAAGTTCACTATTCCAGGTACCTCATGTAAATAGAATCATGCTATGTTTGTGTTTTTGTGTCTCGCTTATTTCATACAGCATAATGTCTTCAGAGTGTATCTAGGTTGTATCATGAATCAGAATTTCATTTCTTTTTATTTTTTTTTTGTTTAATTTTATTGACATAATTATATTTATGGGCTACATGGTGATGTTTTGATACATACAATATATAGTGATTAAATCAGGGTAATTAGCATTTCTATCATCTCAAATATTTATCATTTCTTTGTATTGGGAAGGTTTGATATCCTCCTTCTAGCTTTTTGAAGCTATATAATATATTATTGTTAGCTATAGTCATCCTACAGTGATATGGACACTAGAACTTGTGGTTTATATCTAGCTGTAATTGTATTTTTAAACAAATCTCTGACTATTCTCTCATTCCTTCTTAAAGCTGAATAAATTCCACTGTATGTGTATACCACGTTCTGTTTATCCATTCATTCATCCATCGATAGACACATGTTGTCTCCACCTTTAGCTTTTGCAAATATAGCTGCTATGAACATGGGTGTACAAATTTCTCTTCTTGTCCCTGTTTTCAGTTCTTTTGGGTATATGCCTGGAAATGGAATTGCCAGATCATATGGTAATTCTGTGTTTAATCTTTTTGAGGAAAGTACTCAAGGGATTTTAAACCTACAAGCGTATTGGACAAAAGGTTCATGTATTTATTGCTTCATATATGTCATATAGTATATTAGATATCAGATAAATGGAAATCAATGAGACAAGGCTCCTCTCAAGAGGCACAGAAGATGAGGGACGTAGTAAATAGATGCATGAATAATTAGATATTATAACACTATGTTCAATTCTGTAGTAAGACGTGTATAGAGTACTATGGGAGTACATCATAATAATAGTGATTTCTAGTGCTTCTGAAGATAAAATCTCATTGGATGTTATCTGAGATAGATTAATTCTACTGAATTCTGGTTAATGGTGGATCATGCAGTATAGAAGTTCTGGTGTACATTTGTTTTTGTTGCACATTTGGTTTTTTAATAGCTAACTCAATCGTACATGTCTCTCTTTCATTTTATCTTCCTCTAGTGGTTTTTAGTTGCCAACCGATCTTACAAAGTCAGTGCAGCAAGCTCTTTTTTCTTCAGTGGTGTATTTGTTGGAGTTATCTCTTTCGGTCAGCTTTCAGATCGCTTCGGAAGGAAAAAAGTCTATCTCACAGGTAATCTATTAGAGTATTCATTCATAAACTGGATGAGAAGGCTTATTTCTCTGAGATTCTTAGGGAAATAATATGGGGACTATTTCTTTAAGGTTCTTCAGGAATTAGCATAGGGACACAGAACTGATCTTTTTTTTAAATTTTTTTTATTTATTTTATTATTTTTTTTGAGACGGAGTTTCGCTCTTGTTACCCAGGCTGGAGTGCAATGGCGCGATCTCGGCTCACCGCAACCTCCGCCTCCTGGGTTCAGGCAATTCTCCTGCCTCAACCTCCTGAGTAGCTGGGATTACAGGCACGCGCCACCATGCGCAGCTAATGTTTTTTGTATTTTTAGTAGAGACGGGGTTTCACCATGTTGACCAGGATGGTCTTGATCTCTTAACCTCGTGATCCACCCGCCTCGGCCTCCCAAAGTGCTGGGATTACAGGCTTGAGCCACCGCGCCCGGCCTCACAGAACTGATCTTTATTGCCCTGGCAAGAGGCCAAACTGCAGCTTCAGTTGCTTCTGGCCAGGCACTTTCTAGTTACTAGCCCACCTATTTAAAGCCGGATATTTGTGTTCTAAGCTTTTCATAGGTGATGGGGCTTTCTGCAACCCCCAAATTTTAGTTTATGCCATGTTGCTAGGGAGAGAAGTAAAAGACTATGACAGTCTAGTAGGTCCATTTCCTTATATCTCTCTGTGTTGATTTATTTCAAATGTGCTCGACAGGACTTGGCATAGTGCTCTTGATAAGCTGAGTATGAGCAAGGATTTTTCATTTTCCAGCATTACTGTGAATAATTGAGAACTGTCTGTGATTTACAGAAATCATGTAGTAAAGTAAACCTTATGCTTTTTTAAAAAAAAATAGTTTCCAAGAGAAACTGTTAAGAGAAAACACACACACAGCTCAGAAAACTTGTTTACAAACGTTTATTTTATAAGGTAATGAATATAATTTATTACTTTCATCAAATGCTATTTTGCCTCTGGATTATTGAATATTGTTCTCTCTTTCTAGGTTTTGCACTTGACATCTTATTTGCAATTGCAAATGGATTTTCCCCTTCATATGAGTTCTTTGCAATAACTCGCTTCCTGGTGGGCATGATGAATGGAGGAATGTCGCTGGTGGCCTTTGTCTTGCTTAATGAATGTGTGGGCACCGCCTACTGGGCACTTGCAGGTACTACTCATATCATGAAGCTCTGGACTGGGTGAGCAGCTCCAGAAAATCTTATAGGGAACCAGTTTAATCCTAGAATCTGGAAATGCATTTGGACTTGAGGTACTTTATCCAACTATTAGATTTGCTTTTCTGAGTTTGTTGCTATTCCTCTGTAGACAGTCTCCCCAGGGGCCTGCCTCACATATATGTGAGTTTTCCACCCCTCTCATGGACTGCCTACAGATTGCTGTGCAGAGTATTGATTTCCTCAGAGGGATACTAACCACTTTTTACAACTTAAACTGAAAAATAGTACAGACATAGGAAATAATAGAAAACCCTTTCTTAGAGCCTTCTTATTATATTTTGTTAAATCTTTGGTTCACGGCCCTTTTTTGTTTTTACTGCTGTCTTCAAGTCAACATAGTACCATTGTAGCATTTCTTTATTGATGCTTAATTTCCAAAATTGAGACTGTATTCTGTATTATTTTTGACCATCCCATTATTTTCTCAAGAACTACATAGATAGTAAAATAAATTATTTTAAAAGGTTATTTGACTTCAAATATTGTTGTAAGAGAAGTAACCGTCTAAGACTTTATAGACTTAGGTTTGCAATGATAGCTCTTTGTTTCTTTTACTTTTATTCACTTGACAATGATGGACAATCCATTTCCTATGGATGTTCTTTTCTTTTATTTTATTTTTGAGATGGAGTTTTGCTCTGTTGCCCAGGCTGGAGTGCAATGGCACGATCTCAGCTCACCGTAACCTCCGCCTCCCGGGTTCAAGCAATTCTCCTGACTCAGCCTCCCAAGTACCTGGGATTACAGGCATGCGTCACCACGCCTGGCTTATTTTTGTTTTGTATTTTTAGTAGAGATGGGGTTTCTCCATGTTGGTCAGGCTGATCTCGAACTCCCGACCTCAAGTGATCCGCCTGCCTCGGCCTCCCAAAGTGCTGGGATTACAGGCGTGAACCACCACACTCTGCCCCCACGGATGTTCTTATATGGATATGGGAAACAGGTTGACTGTGACTGATAGAAATGGGTCTGTGGGAGGATGTATATGAGAATGCCATTCCTTAGAACCTGATGCACAGTGCCAGCCATCTCTTATGTACCAGCTGCCATGCTAGGCATTTGACATTCATCTGTAATATTCCTGGAGCTTTCAAGTTAAGGATTCCTACCTTCATTTTATGGATGAGGAAATTGAGCCTTTGAGAGGTGAAGTGACGTGCCCATTTTCAGCAGCTGATAACTGACAGGGCCAGGACTGCAACTGAGTTCATCCTTCCACTATTCCCCAAAGACTCTTCTCTTGGAATTTCAGCATGTTGCCTCATGTGAGTGCTGGCCTGGTCAACCTGTTCTTTCTAACTGGTATTGTTTTTGAAGTTGTATGCGCTATTGTATGGAGCTGGAAGACACAAGGCCAAATAAAGAAGACTTCCACTCTGTTTGGATCCCTGCTAAACTGCTTGGACCAGGTAGAACTAGGCTGAGGAGGAAGAGACACCAGCTCCATCCTCTGTAGACAGGCTTCCTGCAGGTCTCATACAGTGTTGCTTTAGGATTCATCTTGCCTGTAGCAGCTTCTAAAACCTTTTTGGAACTGGTCCTAAGCTAGGATGAGTGAAAAAGCTTCTTCTGAGTCTTCAGTTTTCATTGAGACTTTAGGGTTATTTTTCTAAATAGTATGTCCAATTTCCTGGGACTTTCTAAGAAGTTTGTAATGATGGTGATCATGCCTGCTCCCTGTATCCAGGGAAGGGATAAAGACACTCTCTCCTTTGGTTTCAGTTTTCCTGAGGGCCAAAATCGTGCTCATGTAGAGCACCATGAATACATATTTTTCTTATACCTCTCAAATTTTTCCATCAAAGTATTTATATTTGACTTTAGTTGTTGCATGAAGATGCCCTTTTACAAAAGACATATACCACCCCCCCTGCCAGATTATCTGTTTTTCCTTTCCTGTTACATGTGTTAGGCAAAAGGACCAACCCTGGTCTCTTGGTCTCTTGCCAGTTACCTAAAGCCAGTGAAAAGAGTCCCCTTGAAGTGTTCTTATCCCTGAAGCTGGGTTAAGATGAGACTATCAAAATTTCTATAGCAAAGTGAAAAGGGAGAGAGGAAGAAAAACTGTAACAGTGAAACCAGATGGTTACCAAATTCAATGTGAAATTCAGAGCAAGTGTGAGAGTTTCCTGAAGACCAGTACACAGCCCTGCACCCAGGACAAAAGTAAGGCCCTGATAGCATCTGGAACTCTTTTTGAGTGGCATCCTTCCCTCTCTATGAACTGAGGTCTTCCCTCAGATATTGTCCTTGGTCTTTCTTTTCAAGCTGGTTTCTCTCCAGCATGATTTTATCTGCACCTGTGGCTTCAGACATGCTTATGGATTGCAAGAAGTCAGAGAAAACCCTAAATGTTCAGCAATAGGGGATTTGCTAGAAATAGTCTGATTATTTGACAGTAAAAATTAGTTTGAAAAATTATGCTTATTACAAAATATTTGCAATATGTAAAAACCAATATGCAAATTCATACAAAAAAGCACGAGTACAAACTGCAGGCATCCATTTTTGACCAGTTTGCAGTACAGCACTTAACAGAAAGGATTTTCAGCTAATTGACTGAAAATTATTGAGAATTGAAAAACAAAAAATACTGAAGCTATGAAAAATTCCATACTAATATATTTATTATTTGTTTTCTTATATTAACGTCTTCATATAATAATGCTCATTGTAAAAAACAATTAAGAACTATATGCACACGTCATCAAACTAAAGAATACATATAGTCCTATTCCCCTATAGATGCCCGTGGTTAACATAGTGCTGTGTATACTTCTAGAGCTTTTCCTTTGCATGTCTATTCCACAGCATTCATTTATTAAATGGATTCTGCCATGTACCAGACAATGCTTTTTTTAGATACAAAGGTGGAAAAGACAGGAATGGGTTGGGGGAAGTTCTTGCTTTCATGGAGCTTATGTTTTACTTAGGAAAGTTGGAACACATTGATAATTTCTGAGAATTAGAAATACAGTGAAGAAAATGAGCAAGGTAATGGGCTAGGAGTAATTGCTGGGAGTAGCTACATTACATAGGATAGTTAGAGAAAAACCTCGATGTGGGTGTTTGATCTAAGACATGAGTGATGAGAAAGACCTAGGCATGTGAAATTCTGGGATAATAGTATTCTAGCTAAATGGAATGTCAAAGACTCAGGACTTTGACATTCCATTTAGGAATGGAGCTTCTTTGAAAACGTTCTCATGGCTACAGGGTAGAGAGTTACGGAGAGTAAAATAAGAGGTTGGGAGGGACCAGATGACATAGGGCCTGTGATGGGCCAATGAGGAATTTGTTTTTTTTACTTGAAGTCCAGTGGGAAGCCAGTGGGGCATATTAAATACAGGAGTGATAGGATCTCATATACAGAAAGATAACTCTGGTAGGTACAGAAATTGAGAGATCATTTAGTAGTCTGCTGTAGTTGGCCACATGAAACCATGGTGGCTTAGACAAGATGGAAGCATTAGAGAAGAAAGAGGATGTGTTTGAGCTAGATTTTGGTGGGAATGTGACTTGCTAAAAGGATCAGCAGAGATGGGAAGAGCAAGATAACTAAAGGAGACTTCATGGTCTGTATTTGAAAACTGGATGGATTACTGGTAGCATTTACAAAAATGAAGTCATAACTATATACTATTTTCTAACCTGCCGAAATTTAGCTTTTACTAGTGCAAACTGAGCAGGAATAGCAGAGCTGAAATTAATTAAAAATAAGCAGAGAATAAATTTTAAAATAGGCATAGTACTTAAAGGCGTATAGGTGGTTATAAAGCCACCTATGATACTCCAGAATTACAGTATGCAGAAGAGATGACTTGAAATGTTTATTTTTTAATTAATTTTTTAAAACCAAATAACATTGAGCCTTATTATATTCATCTCTATGCCTCCTCCCTGTTGTCATTTACAGGCATATATGTGCAACTTCTTGCTGGACATTAGATATGAATATTTATTGACTCCTTAAATAAAAATTACTACTTTATTTCCACCTAAAAGCTGTATCATCTTCTGGGACCTCTGCCTGTCATCACAGTATTTAAGGTCACCAGACTAGATAACTCTCAATCATTTCTTCTTGTCCCTCGTATCCAGTTGATGCCAGATCTTACTGATTGTGACAGAGACTCTAATGAGCTCATATATAAGGGGAAATCATTTGGTTAGGATAACTAGACCATGAAGAGCCAGGCATTGGAGAAGACCAGAGAAGTCAGATGTGTCTTGTTTCAGCTTCCCAACCTCTCTGAGAAGCTTCCTCTGCGTAGTCAGAGACAAGGCCCAGCAACTCCAAGTCTAGTATTTAAAATCTTAGGTAAGGCCTCTGATTGGCTCAGCTGATTGGGATCACCCTGCAGTTAGAGAAACTGTAATTGACAGGCCAGGCCCGGTCTGAACTACAGAGATGAAGTCAGGGAAGTCATTTCTCCAACAGTGGGTGGGGCATTCTTGGAATTCACAAGGAGTACCAGGTAGAAAATATTCCATGATAGATTCAACAGGAGGCTTTCAGATGGCTTTTTTTTTTTTTTTTTTTTGAGGTTAATAAATAGAAGGGCTAAATCCAGATTACAGTAGGACAGTATAACCAACCTTTGTATAACATGCATTATTTCATCGGAAACCAATAAAAACTACCCTTTGAGGTGGGCATTATTACTTCTCTTTCACCAGTAATTAAAATGAGGCTCAGGGACATTTAGTGATTTGCCCAAGGTCAGAGTAGTATGTAGCAGAACTAGGATCTGAGCTCGGTCCCTCTGAAACCATCTCGGGCTTTCTTGTTTTTGCCTCCATTGTTGTCAAGGGATACTGAGTGCTCAAGACGATTCTGAGGAATGACAGACAAGAAGTCTTATTCTTGGAAGCCAGGTGCTGTTTGATCTACAGCAATGAACCTATAGTAGCTATTGACTGTCTTATATTTTCCAGGAAACTCACACTATCCTCATGTCACTACTCATGGGACCACATATTCTGAACATGCTGTCACATCAGCTTCCCTTTCTAGCTCCCCTGTTCCTCACTAGGTCAAACAGCATACAAGCCATTACTTATTTGTTATAAAGTAATAAGCTATGGATAGGAATCAGAAGAAACACTTGCCTTACAAGCTTATTATTTTTGTAAAAAGATCAACAAAGTTTTGTTACTGCAGAATGCTCACAGAAACTGCCTTTCCATAGAGGGGAGATAGAGAGGAATGGTACAGAATGCAGGCTTCTCTGTCAGACAGGCCTGGGCACAAGTCCTGGCCCTGCTACATACAGCTCTGTGTCCTTAGGCAGCTTTACTTAACCACTCTGAGCTATTTTCCACTTTAGTATATGGTTGATGATGGTACCTGCTTCGTAGGACAATGTATGTGAAACCATTATGCTCAATAAATAATAGCTATTACTACCACTAGTAGCGATACTGCAGTTATAGAAAGTGTGTCAGAGGTATAGAATTTGCAAGAATATTGGGCAAGCCTGTGGGTTTAATACCCATCTCAATATTTATTTCAAAAAGCATAAGATTCTTTACAGTTCTATGGTTGCTATTTTTTCAGCAGTACACTGACAAAAATCTGTGCTTAAGGGAGCTTATTTTCTGACTGGGAAAGACAGAAAAGAAACAAACAAATACAAAATGTCGTGTATCCTATGGTAATAAACTAAGTAGAGAAGGCAGCAGGGAGAATTAGGAGAGTGGGTTGTGATTCAAGGAACTTCAAGGACAGCCTCTGTGATAAAGATTAAGTTCTGATATTACAATAATCTCATGACCTAAACACCATATTGCCCATATGGCAAAAATATTTCCAAGCCCCGGCCACTGGTTCAGGCAAATGTCAGTACAACAGGCAATGCAGAAAGCATTTGGACAAACTCTTAAAATTTATATGTCCCCATATGGTCTGTATTTTTCATCTGTCTTCCCTCATTTCCACTAATTTTCTGGCCTCTATGATACTTTCATTCTCTAATGTTGAACTTAGTGTAGATTTTTTTTTCTTTTCTGGTGTTCCTCTTAACGCTTGCCAGCATAGGGCTGACATCTTACCAGGAAGAAATTGGCTCTGTGACTTGGGGTTGGAAATGGTGCTGCAGATGGTGCTTTCTCCAATGACAGTTCTCTTTTCCCTGAATTAGGATCGATTGGCGGCCTCTTCTTTGCAGTTGGCATTGCCCAATATGCCCTTTTAGGATACTTCATCCGCTCCTGGAGGACGCTAGCTGTTCTGGTTAACCTGCAGGGAACAGTGGTCTTTCTCTTATCTTTGTAAGTAGTTTTTCCTCTTAGAGTTTTAATTTAATAAGCCAAAGCAACGTCTTAAGAGGATGTGGGTCAATGAGCAGCGTTATTCCCTTTCAGGAGCTTGCCTGCACTGACTTTGGTGAAGAACTAAATTCTGCAAGTGCTCCAATTCTTGGCAGCTCCTGGGAAGAGAGACGCTTAATTAATTCAGAATGCAGGTATCCCTTGTTTAAAGTAACCTCTCAATAGACTGCATTGTAACCTTCACGTTGTTGGCATAGGCAACCAATTGCTTTTTTAACCTAACACCTCAACCTTGAAGGTCTTCTGGCTGGATCACATCATGTGCTAGGTGTGTGACTATGATTTTGTAGAGCAGTGTATCCTTATTGGATATGCAGTGACAACTGTTCATCCTACAGATGAGTGTCATTTCAGGGCCTCTAAATGTTGACTCTGGAAGAGTCTCAGATATGGGAGAAATCCTTAGAGTGCAGGGCTTCATAGTAGTGCCAGGATGATTCCCTGGTCAGGGAAGGACCCTATAAATGACTGCCCATGGCAAGGTGTCATACCATGGCCCTCTAAGAGACCCAGATGTTACAAGGCAAGCCACCAACCTAGCCCATTTCACCAGAAGTTTTAATGTGATATATGAAAGGCTTTTCTTCCCTGAAATATCAGATCTCTAATGAGAATCATCAAAATCTTTGACATAAACAAAATTTTCAGCCAATAATTCCTGCTTTCATCTATGCCATAAAGTGAAAGAGACCTGTAGTAGTGTTTTAATTCAGATCGCTCTTTAATTTAGTATCTCTTTATCCAGGTTCTACGCTGAGATTTGGTGGGGACTAAACTGAAATTTTTCATACTGTTTTTGAAAGCAAGAGAATATTAAGTGAAAAAATGAATACAGTTGAAATAGCCTATATTTTATAAACAAAATTTATTAAATATATTTTTAGTTATATGAATTTGAATGAGATAATTTTATTAGAAAGGGAAACTAATATGATTTTATTAATTTGTATATTATAAATTTTTGAAAATCGTAAATGGGTGCCTGCTTTATTACTTAGAATTAATAAACGTTCATGTAAACATTGATGAATAAATAAATTTTCTTTTAAAATATTTAGTAAGTTTCCTACTTCTCCATCCTGTCTGGCTCTCATCTCCCCTTTAATAGCAGCACCAGTTCACTGGATGATCTGAGCTGTTCTGCTTTTTCTTTTTTAAATATATAGTCTGAGTTAATTATTGCTTAGTGCTAAGTGAAGACATCACCTCACCAGGAAGTGAGTTCAGGTCATGAAAAGTAAAAAGGAGAGAGAAAAGAGCTCATGAGATTTAAATATATACCTGCTCTGCTAAGCCTGGAATGTAAGGCTTCACACAGTCAGCCTCCAATTTATCTTTCCTAATTTATTCCCGTCCCATGTTCAGGTACACTGCTCTGCTTGTTCCTTATGCTTTTCTACCCTGTGCTGCTACTCAGTGCTGTGCCTGCTTTTTCAACAGTCTTCTGTCCAGATCCTCTTATTTAATAAGTACTCCACGGTCCTGATTTGCTCAAATGCCGTCCACCCCATCTTTTCCTGATCATAGCCTCAGCTACAAGTCATCCTCCTTCTTTTGTGAATTCCACAGCATTCACCCATACCCTTTGAGTGGTCCTTGTGTTTCTGCCTCATACTGGAGCCATGTTCTCTCTTTCTAAACTGAGAGCTCCAGCAGCAGCAGGCTCTTTGCTCCATGATTACGTTTCCCCCAGGACCAAAGCCAGGGGTTTCCACATAGTAGACCCTTGAACATTGCACAGATGTTGGCGCAAAAACATTTGGAATCACCTTCAGAATTTTTCATCAGCAACATAAGAACTCACGTTATGTACCTTACTTGTTTACCAGAAACATTTTTATCTAACTTAAAAGTTCCTCATTTTCACAGTACTTCAATTTGAGATTTACTTTTTACCTGAAAACCAGGGTCCCCTTAATTTACAAAGATTTGCCGCTTTTAACGATATTTAGGGAGCATTTCTGAGTGGGACAACATTGTTAAATTAGCATTTTAGCTTTCAAAGAAGCCCATGGCACAGACGACCCTGCTGCTATGTAGAAGACAGCATGATCAAAGGCCTACTCGCTCTTTAAAAACATGTCTTACTGTTTTGTATGTATAGTCTGCATGTGTTGGAACTCATATTTCCAAATCTGTCCACTGGCAACTAGGTGACTGTATTTATAAGCAAGCTTATTGGCCTCTCAAAATACAGAGAAAGATAAGGCCTTAAGTTTTCATGATCAAGAGAAACCCTTTGCCAGGTGGAAATAGTTTTATTAACTCAGAGCCAAATTTCTAAAGCCTTAGTTTCTCTCAAATATCATCTTTAAAATGATTTATAAAGCTTTAAAAGTAATTTTTATTTCTTATAAACAATTTTGAAAACACAGAGAGAGGCTAAGGGTAGGGGAAAATGATTTATGTAACCCAAAGATAATGACTGTGAGTATTTTGACATATTTTCTGTTGTTTCTTTTTCTTTATTTTTTTCTTTTTTTTTTTTTGAGACAGAGTTTTGCTCTTGTGGCCCAGGCTGGAGTGTAGTGGTGTGATCTCGGCTTACTGCAACCTCCACCTCCTAGGTTCAAGTGATTCTCCTGCCTCAGCCTCCTGAGTAGCTGGGATTACAGGCACCTGCCACCACGCTTGGCTGTTTTTGTATTTTTAGCAGAGATGGGGTTTTTCCATGTTGGTCAGGCAGGTCTCAGACTCCCAACCTCAAGTGATCCTCCCACCTTGGCCTCCCAAAGTGCTAGGATTACAGGTGTGAGCCACTGCACCCAGCTGTGTTTCTTTTTTACTCCTTCCAGTCCTCCCCAAAATAATTAATTTTTATTATCATATGTTTTTCTATATATTTATAAAAGTAGTCCTCTTTCATTTAGACATAATCAAGTGGTTTTACATGATAGCTCCTAAATGGCCCTATGGATAGGGCCAATTAATCCCACTCATAATCTGCGGATCTAACTTCAACAGAACAATATTTTACTTGATTATTAATTTGTTTGTTAGTAATAATAATCAAATGGCAATGAAGAAGTAAATGAAAGGTTTTTTCAGGATGATGTAGATGGCCTTTGTTCCTGCTTTTGCTGACAATCAAATATCGTGCATGAATATTCCTTCCCCTAGTAGCAAAGCTCCTGGGAAACTTCCTGCCTTTTAGTTTCCAGTGTCTTTCCTTTCAGCACCTATGACATTGCTCTGTACAAAATTGAAATGTTCAATAAATGGTTGTTGACAGACTGTCTGTCCATTAAGTTTCCAAATGCTGTAGTGTTTGCTGCTAATTCACTATCCTTATTAGAAGGCACAGTGAATTCTATAAAGCACCTTAAATAGCCAGTTTTATTCATTTAAGTTTCATTTTAGGCAAATAATGTCAAATTAGATTAAAAAAAGAAAACCAAAACCTTGATTTGTATCTTGAAAACAAGGCTTCCATATCCCTGCCTTGGTTTTCTCTTTGGGAAGTCCTCTAAAAGTGTAGGCAAAATGGAGAAGAGGCAAAAAGATACATAATATATACGTTTTGAAACTGTTTGAATATATCAGTGGCAATATAATTGTCCAACACTTTATAGTTATATTAGAAAGTAACTGTGGTTTTGTAACCAGAAGTTGACCAGGAAATGACTGTTATTCTTTAAGGTCTTAGGGGACGAGGAAATATCCTCAGGACATATTAAAGCCAGTGTGTCAGGTAATCTGAGTATTTTGAAGCAATAAACACTCAAAAATAGCTTTGGTAAACTTGGTTTCATCTTTATGTATAGTCTTAAAATAATCTCTACCTCTTACATAACATGTCACAATGTTAAAAATATTTCAGTTTAAACTTTTTTTCTGGTGAGATAATAAAGATTTCTATCTTCTTTGTGAGGCTTTTCCAGAACTTAAAAAAAAACAAAACCCAGTGTCTCCACAGTATTATTCAAACAACACTTGGCTAGGATTTACAGCCATATCTCTGACCCGTGCTTTATGAAGAATTTTCATTATTCAGTCCTATAGCTTTAACATATTAAAATTCACATATTAAAGTTTATTTAAAAATAAATGCATACTGTTTGCTTTCTAAACTGCAATTGTAAAAGCATGTTCTTGGTTTTCAGTAATAAAGTAGACTACCATTTAACATTAGCATGCTGTTGAAAATAGCCCTTTCTATTGCATAGGTCATTGGGAGAGCCAATCTTTAAGTCTAACATGGAATCCATTTGTGGTGCAGGAATCGGCGTACTGAGTAGGTGATTTGTCTCCTTCCTGTGCACGTGTACCTATATGAATATACAGCCTTTAATGACATCTCTTTCAGATTCATTCCTGAATCACCTCGTTGGTTATACTCCCAGGGTCGACTGAGTGAGGCTGAAGAGGCGCTGTACCTCATTGCCAAGAGGAATCGCAAACTCAAGTGCACATTCTCACTAACACACCCAGCCAACAGGAGCTGCAGGGAGACTGGAAGTTTCCTGGATCTGTTTCGTTACCGGGTCCTCTTAGGACACACTCTGATCCTGATGTTCATCTGGTAATTATACTAAAGCATGTTCTGTTGCTCTTTAAGGTTGCTAAAGGTTCTCTTGATATCCTGCCCCTTCTTCAGGCGTACAGAGAATTTTACCTCTTTGTTAGCTTGAGGTTGTTTTCTCAAAAGCAAGGCCCTGATCCTTAGCACCTGGTGTTCTGCTTGCACAGCCTCGTCTTTCTCAAGCAGCAGATGATGGTGCCTGATGGGCAGGTAAGGAGTAAGGAGACATCAGAAGCATGTCTTTGCTCTTGAGGTATTTATCATAAATATTTAAGCCTCTCTGCCCCTTCCCCTTCCCCTTCAAAAAAGGAAAGAAAGCAAACAAGCATGCCTGAAATAGAAGTGTCTAAATAGAACTTTAAAAGTACTTACCTTTGGTGTTGTCATCAAGCAGTTTGCTAGCACATTCTGACTGTGGTGCTCCATGCTACATTTTCTGTGGCAATCCGACTCACTAACTCACTGAGGTAGGTTAAATATGGTCCCATGTACAGATGGAACCCCAGGAGTTTGAAGTGATGAACCCTAAGCCACATATGTAAATCAGTGATTAAACTGATAAGCACTTTCTGAACCTGATTTTTCTGGTTGTTTAGTTTATTTCCGCCTGCCTCTCAAAATGCTCTCAGCATGAGTATAAGTTGCATTCAGTGGTTCTAGATGGTTTCGTTTAAAGAATGAAGTTGTAGAAAGAGGAGAAATGGATGGGTGCATACAATTTGTGGATTACACATGTGTTTTGATATTGTACATAACTGCCAACGTGCCATAAATGTTATCTGGGCAAAGTCATACCTACTAGCCTAAAGGATTGTTGTGCTGTGGCTTATA
>NW_016107347.1:3728423-3741039 GCF_001604975.1 Cebus imitator | reverse complement strand
TTCACCATGTTGACCAGGATGGTCTCGATCTCTTGACCTCGTGATCCACCTGCCTCGGCCTCCCAAAGTGCTGGGATTACAGGCGTGAGCCACCGCGCCCGGCCTATATCATATTTTTTCTACCCAAGCAGTGGCTGCCACCTGTATGGTTGGGGGCCATGTTAACCAACTGCTACTTTCCCCCACAGAACCATCACAGCCCTAGGAATATTACAGACGTATGATAAATATTGAGGCTTGGAGGCATGGAGATTAAGAGAACCGTTCAAAGCCAAAGCTGACAGTACAGTATAGGAGCTGCTAATTTGAGGTTCTACCTATTCAAAAGCAAATACTTACAAAGTATGTTCAGGTACTTACGGCTCCATAAAACTTTGCATTTGCATATCACATAGTCAGCCTCTGCCTTGGAGGAACCACCTACTTGTTGCAGATTATTCACTATTTTTATTTTTTCCCCATGTATATTAATTTCTGGGTTCTAGCCTTCGATGGATAACAAGCAAACAAACCCTAGACTTAGGGACAGGGAGACTGTCCCTGTTCGTTTTATTTCTTACACAGCCAAATAAACTTCTTCCCTGAAGCTGAGAACGTTAAAACATGATAATAGAGACAGTCATTCCATATATTGGTGTTCTTTTTGAAGATGCTATAAAATTCTAAAATCTTTTCTGTGGACCTGTCATTCAAGAAAGCCTTAACTGGGAATTCAAATTATACCTGTGTTCAACATCTGTTTCTTCAGTTATTTTCCACAATAGTGCCTTTTAAAATAGTTCTTTGATACTCTAAATATACTGTTAAATATTACACAAGCATTTTAAATTTTGTTTGGGGGTCATAAAGAGAATTGAAATGATTTTAATAGCTGTAATTACGGATCCCAACGATCAACTCTGATGAAGGCAACTTGCAGAGCAGAGGCCCAGCCCTGGGGACAATGGGACCTTCCATCCTTCATGCTCTCCCAGTTCTCTCTCTCCACCAGCTGGGAACTAAATTCCACTATTGTCCTGAACTGGCTTGTCTATTCTTGCCCTGATTTGATACTGTCACAGCTTGATTTAAATAGGGGTGTGTGTGTGTGTGTGTGTGTGTGTTCATGGCTGGAATTTCTATTGTAAATGCAGAACAGACACACAGAAAACTGACTGGGAAATAGCATTATGTAAGCAGAAAGTCTCTTCTGCAGGTGGAAAGGATTTTAAAAACATTTTAGAAAACTGCATGCATTTAAATTCATTTAGCCTTTTGCTTCCATGCAAGGTACCTGGGAGACGGTGAGAATAGACCATGCAGTGTCACCTTGCATCCTTGCATGTGATGTTCTGGCTACAGTCCTGCCCATTGTCCTTGGTATTTGAATAACACTTCCTCTCAGTAAGAAGTCATGCATAATACTTCTGGCTCATTTGCTAGGGAGGGCTGGACTGCTAACCACTCCAGCTTGAGGGTCTCTCTTCCTTACATCTCTCTCTGCTTACATTACCATAGCCTGGGGCACTTGGCCCACTTCTGAGATTAAGCAGAGATGGAAATAAAACTTTGCCTTTCCTGATTGATCTCATTATAGCCATAGCTCATTAGACTTTCTCTAAGGAAAACTAAAGGGAAGCAAGTGAGAATGTTCCCTTAATAAACACTGATCAAACAGCACTGCAAAAGGGTAAAAACTGATGAACTTAACAAAGCTTGGGTGTTTTACTGCTTGTATAGAAATTGATGCTTTACCAAATATATTCATATTTTTGTAAAGCCCAGTTTCAGGGTTTTATTTTTGTTCATTCTATTTTGTTTGTTTTATTTTAATAATACAGTTTCCTAGGCATAGAAGTTCCTACTACCACCTTTACTGTGTTTGAGGAAGCCCTGAATTGGATCTTTAGGTTGGCACTTGGCTTCCTGAGCATTTTATTTCCCGGATTGTAGGAGAGAGGCTTGGTGCCTAGCACAATGCCTGCCACCCAAGAGGTGTTCCCTAAGTGTTTGTTTCAGGAATGGTGTACACAAATAAATTTTGGCTTTTCAAGTGACCCTTCCTCAGTTGATCCTTCTAAAAGATCCTGCCTTTGCTGTGACTTTTAATTTTTCTTTCCTGTTCTGGGAGTCCGTAGCATGTGCACCTGTTGAATGCAGGATGGGGTTAAAACCTGTGATGGGAAGTATGTGGATCATTGGGGATTGAAGTGCCAGTCATTTCTGGCCTGTGGGTGACCCACTGAAGAACCAGCCACTTCTCAGCTCACATTCTTAAGACCATTCTCTGTTGACTTTCTCCATGGGAGTTCTTTTTTAGAAACATTTCGATAATATTACAATTGTCTCTAACAAGTGTTCCATAAATTGGTGCATTAAATAAAGAATAGGGTCATTGTGTTCTATTAATTGCAGAAATGCTTGCTAAAAGCACATACAATGTCTTTCCTCTTTAAGGGGCTGGCCATCCATTTGATTTATATAACATATAGACATAGCTCAAATTATTTCCACGGCCCCATTATTTTTTGTTTTTTTTTCCTAGTGTTGAAATTTATATTGAGATAGAAAAATTAGTAAGAGAGACAAGCTTATTGCTTGCAGCAGATTAAGCAATTATATTGAACCAGTATTTGAATCTTCCCTGGTAAATTTTTATGTGCTTTCCTGTTGTCCTTCTTTTCTTTTACCTCCTGGTCCTTTGACTCCCAATTGCAGGTTTGTGTGCAGCTTGGTGTATTATGGCCTAACTCTGAGTGCGGGTGATCTAGGTGGAAGTATTTATGCCAACCTGGCCCTGTCTGGCCTCATAGAGATTCCATCTTACCCTCTCTGCATCTACTTGATTAACCAAAAATGGTGAGTAAGTGTGGCTGAACATGAAGTGCACCACAGAGAATGCATGCACACACATATCCCCTCTGAGGTATATGCATACCTCGATGGCGTTGTCGTTGTGTGCAGTATCTGCTGATTGCCCTGTGGTGATCAGAGTTTCTTTCCAACTAAAAACAGTTGAATTCATTTCTTGGTGCAGTATTTCTTGAGTTTCATGTTTATGAGTTTTAATATAGGTTTCAATTCAATATTGAATGTTGAAATCTAAGATAGTATTGAGTATTACCAGCAGAGGGTTTGTGAGTAGTCTGTGTGTAATTTGTTAGTCACAGGAACTGAGATTATTAGCTCTATGTAGATGAAGCTCCATAAACCCAATTAACAATAAATATGTAGAAGTTCTTACAAGAAGACAAAGAACTGAAGAAACTAGAATAACTTTTCTTATCTTCTAAGGCCCACCTTACTTTGTTGAGGAGGCAGAAGATACCCTGCTTTTGCTGCTCGTTGTCAGTGGGCACAGTTTTGAGATAGAATTTAAACATTATTTTATAGAGCACCCTTTCTTCAATTTTTGAGATTGCTTCTGTTACTTAGTCCCTGACCAGGCCACCAAAAATTGCATTCTGTATGAGGTAGGAATCGGTTGGATTATGCCATTTCTTTTTCTCCAGAAATCATCATTCCAAGCAGACTCAGAATTCCTTTCGCATTGTGTTTAATGCCCTTGTCATCATGTTTTAGCTTAGAGTGTTTTGAAGGGCAGGTTTGGATTCTGTTAAACTGAAGGCTCACCTCCCAGGGACAGTTCCCAGTTGCCTCTGCTGATCCCTGTGGTAGAGGCTACAGCCTACTCTCATCATGGTCCAAGAGCTAGATCAGGTATTGTATTCAGAAATCTTTCCCAGCACCCCAGTTGTGCCAGACACCTCTCTTTCATGCTGCTTTAGCACCCTGTGTGTACCTCTGGGGCCACTTAAAGTGTTATAAGGAAGCCGCCCATGGGGGTGTCCTATGTGTCTTTACATCTCTGGTGCCTGCTTAGCATGGTGTGTGTTACTTGAAAGGCCTTCCATATTGACTGTTAAATTAAGCAAAATAACCTGGAAAAGAAGACTCAAGAACTTCTTAGCACCACCCAGAGTTAGATTACAATCTGAAGCAGAGGGAAGGAATGCTACCTTTGTGATCAGGCAGACCTGAATCCAGATCTAGTCTTTCCCATGTGTTAGTTGTATGACTTTGACAAGTTCCTTCACTAAGTATCCCCTCGTACTTATCCTCAAACTAGGGATTGTAAAATTTGCTGGCAAAATTATCAAAATTATTGAGGGTCGTAGTACAAGTACCTAGCATGTTATAAGCCCCTAGAAAAGGGAGACTTATTAATGTTAATATCTTTCTTCCAAGTCTAGGGCTCTTATTTGAAAATCGCTTCTCTCAATAAAGTATGAAAAAACATTTGACTTATTTCTAACCCACTGACACATTTTTTTTCTATTTGTATTTTTAAGAGAGAGATACTCTTAGAAAAATGCCAAAACTTTAAACTGCATAAAATTCAGGTAACCAGATAATAAAGGGAGCTGTCAGGCTATTCTCCTTGTTTCCGTTTCATTCTCTAAACATGGAGAATATAATAGTACATGCCTACAGGCTTTTTATTAGGATTAAACAAGATAATAGATGGTAAACATTTACGACAGTGCCTGAAATACAGTGAACACTCATGGAAATAGATAGAATGGTATTATATTCTTTTCCCACACAAATCACTTAATCCTGCCATCTGGCAAGTTTCTCTTTGTTTTATAGTGGTTATGTATTTTGAGTCCTAGTCAGTGTCCTATTAGTCACATTTGCCACTCACGCCTTAAGAGGACATGAACATATATAATGAAATTGAAGATTTTTAAGCAACAAGGTTGGGAAGAAATATATGAATTTATAAGGTTCATAAGAGAACTGTGTAATTTCTTTCTATTGTCTAGGTTTGGTCGGAAGCGAACATTATCAGCATTTCTGTGCCTAGGAGGACTGGCTTGTCTTATTGTAATGTTTCTTCCAGAAAAGAAAGGTATGCCTTTCAAATTTCTACAAGGATTTTGAACAGTACTTTTATTACAATGAATTATAGTGGAGAGATGACCATATGGCATGCTTCGTTTCTGTGATTACATATTGTTCAGCAATTGTGTGGGGTATAATGGCCAGATTCTTTCCATTGCTTCAGCTATTCTGTGGGTGAATAATGTGCTTAGAGGTGCACTATTAATTCTTTCAGGCTATTAATCTACCATCTGGGGTGACTGAGATGTAGTATTGGTGATGTTAGAGTTGTTTATTTGATCATGAGGAGGACTGATTAGTTCTCCGCAGAAAGAAACTTCATCCAAGGTTGCAAATTGCACTCCTCATTCCAGCCAACCATAAGATTGGAGATCAGAGCCACTGGTTCTCAATGGTGGCTTTGGTATCCCTCAGCATCTCTACCATGACTCTCAAAGCACTCCAACAAAAACAAGGACAATGGGAATAGTATTCACTGTTAGTGACAATGGATATTCTCTTCGTCTTATGTAAAATGTGAAAACACCTAGTTAGGAAACTGGTATTTTTATAGCTTTGCTATGCAAAGACAGCTTCAAGAAAGATACCTTTGGCATTCTCATATAACCTGATTGCTGCCCCTGTGTAGACATTCGGTAGCTATTGCTGGTTTTCAATCTCTTTTTTCCCTAGCACATCTAAGGTATGCCAGTGATTGCCTTGGGAACTTTGATTTTGGCAGTGATTTTCAAGAAGGAGGAGTGAGTCACAACAACTCTCTGATGCTGGGGCATTTGAACAAAAGCCCTGTCTTAGGGGCTTTTAAATTTTGATAGGGCTTTGTTATGGAGCTTGCACTCCAGGTGGCAACATTATGAGACAGTTTGACGTAAAGTTTTGATAACTACTGGAGATGCATGAAGAATTCATTTTTTGTCAGAGTATATCACGTATTAAATACTCCTTTGGTAAATTGCTTCTCCTTGTGGTTCATTTGTGCATGTCTCATTAAAGACCCCAAGGCCATGTGTTCTCTCTGTTTTATAACCCTCCGGTATACCCTCTCTGCTGTTGATGGCTGCCTGAGGTTCTATACTTTGAGTTTAGAGTGTAATTTGCTCACTACTTAGTTTACCCAGTACATAGAACAGCTTTAAAGTGATTTTCATAGAATCATGAAATTTACTCAGTTCTCTAGAAACTAGTTTTTGTATTTTTAGTAGAGATGGAGTTTCACCATGTTAGCCAGGCTTATCTCAAACTCCTGACCTTAGGTGGTCTCGAACTCCTGACCTTAGGTGATCCACTTGCCTTGGCATCCCAAAGTGCTGGGATTACAGGTGTAAGCCACCATGCCCAGCTAAGAAATCTTTAAAAACAGTTTCTACAGAAACTAGAGAACTGAGTAAATTTGCCCATTTTTTATTCTCTAAGCAAATGGGGGTCCCTGCTAATGCTAAGTAGAGGAGGAACTCCCCGGCTACTGCCCTGTCATAGTTTTGTAGAACTAGATGCTCAGTTTTGTTTGTCTTCTGGTAAGACAGTGATGGACTTCAAATAGTTGTAGTTTTATATTCAGCAGATTCTGTTTTGCATAGGCACCTTGATAATTCAGTTTTGTTGTTTTTTTGTTTGTTTTGTTTTACCTGCAACAGTCCAGCCTTCTGTTTATCACCTCATGGAGAAAAACTTTTTGCTATTCCTATAAACACACCTGTAACCTATCACACCTCCATAAGCCAGGCCAATTAATACCTTTCCTCCCTCCCACTAATTTGCACACTCCAGGTAACCCATCCCCTACGACTCTGCATGTAGCCCTTTCTTGAAATGATCTCTTCTTATAAATAACAAGACAAAAATCCATGGTGAAGGCAGATGTAGGGTCTTCCCTCCAGACCAGCAAGTACCACTCTATTTGATTACACCTGTTTTAAGAGAGCAGCGTGAACCCTTTGTTGATTGTGCCCGTTGGTGGACACTGAATAAGAAACAACGTAGCCGAGTATCTTTGGCACTCCACGAATGTGCCTCAGGAATATGGTATACTTAGAAAACATGGAGGTATGGTCTGTTTTTAAATATTTCTTAGCTGGGCATGGTGGCTTACACCTGTAATCCCAGCACTTTGGGATGCCAAGGCAAGTGGATCACCTAAGGTCAGGAGTTCGAGACCACCTAAGGTCAGGAGTTTGAGATAAGCCTGGCTAACATGGTGAAACTCCATCTCTACTAAAAATACAAAAATTAGCTGGGCATGGTGACAGATGCCTGTACTCCCAGCTACTAGGGAAGCTGAGGCAGGAGAATCACTTGAACCCAGGAGGCGGAGGTTGCAGTGAGCCTAGATGGTGCCATTGCATTCCAGCCTGGGTGACAAGAGCAAAATTCTGTCTCAATTAAAAAGAAAAAAAGGATTTCCAAGGAAATTATTTGTATTTTTAATATTTCCATTACTTAATTTTAATAAATTATTTCTATATTTAATAACTATTACTATTAAATTATCCTCTTCCACTACCACTGAGCCCATTTCCTTTCATTTAATTCATCACTAGAGAGAGAACATATGGTCACCTTTTTTGTATAATCCTTTCTATGCTTACAAAGTCTTCCAGCTATGCCTGAATTTTCTTTTTTGAGTTAAATAATATTTGTTCTTCAAACTTTCTTTAAACCTTTTGTATTTACTCTTTAAAATATTTTGATGACTTTTTTAAAATCTCGAGTTTTTCTAAGGTTTAGGCTATATTTGTAACAGTTCTAATAAGTACATATAAAGAAAATGACCTATAAGTTTGAGAAATTCTGTAACATCTTGTGTTAGTTTGGAGATTCCTCATTTTCTGTTTGCATTTTGCATTCCTTTGCCCTCACTTTCCCTTACCAAACATGCCTTCATTCTCTCCTTTCTGCCAACTCAGGTGACCCTCTACACACCATTATTTTTTAGCACCTGTATTTGATTGTGGTTCTCTGTGTCAGAAGCATTTGTGGAGACTGTGACAATGTATCTCTAGAAGAAGGCCGGGCGTGGTGGCTCATGCCTGTAATCCAAGCACTTGGGAGGCCAAGGCGGGCAGATCACCTGAGGTCGGGAGTTCAAGACCAGCCTGACCAACATGGTGAAACCCCGTCTTAAAAAAAAAAAAAAAGAATGTATCTCTAGAAGAGATAGCCAGTAAGCCAGAGAATAGATTACTTGGCGTTCCTCAGCCTACAGTTTATAATTATTAGACAGAAGTGTCCTGCCCAGTACATATTTGCATGCTGGTTGGCCTTCAAGTAAATGTTCTCCTCTGGGAGTAATATTAGCAGGTAGCCACTAATGCTTTTCCCAGTTTAGTAATCAGACATTTTTACCCGAACTCAGTGCTTGCTTGGAGGATTCTAATTAAGCTTACAACACTAGCTACCATTTTTAAGTGTTAATCAAGTGCTGGATTCTCTTTATATACAGAATGTATTATATATTACCCTCATTTTATAAGGAAACAAAAGCTCAGATTGGCCAAGCAACTTGTCCAGGGTTGCATAGCAAGTAAGTAGCACATCCAGGGTTCAGATTCTTTCCAACTCTAAAGTCAGTGCTCTTTTGGGAATGCTGTTTTCTCCTCTTAGAAAAGCGAGAGTTTTTTTGTGTTTTGTTTTGAGACAGGGTCTCTCTCTGTTGCTCAGGCTGAACGGCAATGGTGTGATCACAGCTCACTGCAGCCTTGACCTCTTGGGTTCAAGCAGTCCTACCACCTCAGTCTGCTGAGTGGTTGGGACTGCAGGCATGAGCCACCCATGCCAGGCTAATTTTTACATTTTTTTGTAGAGGTGGCGTCTCCCTGTGTGGCCCAGGCTGGTCTGGAGTTCCTGGTCTCAGGTGATTCTGCTGCCTTGGTCTCCCAAAGTGCTGGGATTATAGTCATGACCACCATGCCTGGCCAGATAAGAGTTTAGAACCAAAGTATTTATTGCAAATAGTGAAGCTGACGTGAGAGGTTTAATGCTGCCTGATTAAAGCCAGTTCTTAACTTTTTAGTGTGCAGCCTGGTGGGAATTGGCCCGTGTTGAAGAACCTGGGTTGTTAGAGTGATATTGGGCTCTCATTGATGAGGTTTATGGCAGTTGTGATCCTGCCAGAAAATCTGAACACTAGGAGGTCGTGTCATGTGACTAGATAAACACAGTTCTTCGTGAGGGAGTGTCCTAGACTCAGACCTAGTGGAAGCTTTATATTTCATTTCTTTTCCTAACCTTGGTCTGCCCGTTTCTTTATTTGACTTTTCTAGTAGTGTCTGTGATACAAAAGATGCTATTCATAAACAAAATCTAGTTCCTGGTCTCCAAGAGTTTACAATCTAATGAGAGAAATTAGGGATTCAAAAATAATAATAAAAGATAGTACTGTATGAGAATTGACAACGAAATTCTATGGGAACTTTAAGCTCAGGCTATGATAGTGGTAGAGACCAGCTGACCTCCTGCTTTAAACAACCATAGAACCAGATAAAATGTATATAAGAAATGTTGATTTTCAGACATTGGACAGTAGACTGCACAAGACAGGCAGTGATCCCTGAGAGAAGAAAATAAACAAAGTAGGCTCTGAAAATGTCTTAGCTCAGACTTGCCAAACCACGGTGCAGGGAAGAGAAGCCCAACAAATCACAGCATTCTTACCAAATTGAAGAAACAGAAATTGAAGCTCAGGGAAACCAAGATGTCTGGAATTTGCTGAGCAAAATACTGGAGGGTAGTAGGATACACAGAGGAAGAACTCCAGAGGTCTGCAGAAGAAACCTCCAAGTCTTTGGCTGCTTACTGATCTGAGCATGCATTTGAAGAAACTACTGAGGCCAGGGGTAGACCACCAGAAAGTAGCAGGCAGAACAATCCTTGGATTGTTGAATCCATGAATGGTTTGTGTTCTCTTCAGCCAGTTACAGAACATTGGATAGAGACTTCCTAAGTCAAAGTAGTTTTAGGAAAAGGCTGTTCTCTCCCCCACCTTTTTTTTTTTTTTTGGCCATAAAAGTCCTTAAAAACAAAACTCAGAAAGATCGACAGATTCCAAGTAACTTAACTGCATCACAGACCAAAGACCAACAAGACTTAAAGGAGCAATAAAGTCCAGCACCACCCCCCCCAAAAAATAATTAAATAACATTGAGTATATCGTCTCCGGTCAAAATCACCAGGCATGCCAATAAGCAGGAAAATACCTTCCAAAGTAAAAGAAAATAAAAACAAAACCAAAAATGCACAGATGATAGAATTAAGAGGCAAGAATATTAAAACAGCTATTATAAATGTACACCATGTCCTAAAGAATGCAAGCAGAATACAAGCAGAGAAATCAAAGCCATGAAAAAGACACTTTCATCTAGAGATGAAACATAATATATTATTAATATATGAAAAATACAGGAGGTGAGATTAACAACAGGTTCTACACTAACCAGAAGAAAATATCAGTTAAAGACATAAAAAAACTATACAAAATGAAACCAAAAAATTGAATAAAAAACTACAAAACATCTAAGTGGCCTACATATGTGTAATATTAGCCTTAGAAGAAGGGGATAAAGAAAAAGTATTTGCAGAAATGCTAAAATGCTTTGCAAATTTGATAAAAACTGTACACACATAATAAAGTCAGTTCATCAAGAAGATAGAACAGTTTTAACTGTGTATACTTGTAATAAATTTAAGGTATTTGAAGCAAAAACATGTAGAATTGAAAGGTGAAATAGACAAATCCAAAAAATAGATACTTCAGTATCACTTTCTCAATAATTGATAGAAAAGTATAGAAAAAAAATTTATAGAAAAGATTGATAGAAAAATATAGACTTGAACAACCAATATGACCTGATTTATAGGTCACCATAGCCTAAACCAGTAGAATATGCATTCCATTTCAAGTGCACACAGAACATTTGCCAAGAGAGACCATATTCTAGGCCATAAAACAAGTTTTACTAAGTTTAGAAGAATTGAAAACTTACAAAAACAAGTTAGTTGACCAGAGTAGAATTAAAGTAAAAATCAACAACAGAAAGATATCTGGAAGATCCTCAAATATATGGATATGAAACAACACCCTCCTAAAAACGTGGATTAAAGAAAAAAATCATCAGGAAAACTGGAAAATATTTTTAATTGAACAATAAAATACACTGTCTCAGCCGGGCGCAGAGGCTCACATCTATAATCCCAGCACTTTGGGAGGCCAAGACAGTTGGATCACTTGAGATCAGGAGTTCAAGACCAACCTGGCCAACATGGTGAAACACTATCTCTACTAAAAATACACAAAAAATTAGCCGGTCATGGTGGTGCGTGCCTGTAATCCTAGTTGGGAGGCTAATGAGGGAGAATCACTTGAACCTGGGAGGCAGAGGATACAGTGAGCCTAGAATGTGCCACTGCACTCCAGCCTGGGTGACAAAGTGAGACTCTGTCTCAAAAAAATATAAAGTATACTGTATCAAAGTTTATGGGAGGCAGATAAAGTAATGCTTAGAAAGAAATATATGTAATTCCTTTAAGTATCAGAAAAAAAGGAAGTTTTAAAATTAATGATCTAAGCTTCCAACTTAAGAGAGTAGATAAATTTTAAAAAAGAAGAGCAAAATTAAGCACTATTCAAGCACAAGAAAAAAATAATAACCATGAAAGAAGAAAAATCAATGGAATGAAAACAAAAACAATGGAGAAAAATCAATGAAACCAAAAGCTGGTTGTTTAAGACCAACAAAATTATTAAACCTCTAACCAAGATAACAAAGAGAAAAGAGAGAAGACACACATTACCAGTATCTGGATTGAAAGAGGGGACATCACTATAGAACCTATAGGCATTAATAAGGGAATATTATGAACATTTTTATGTCAATAAATTCAACTTAGGTTAAATGGATAAATTTCTTGAAAGATACAAACTACCAAAGGTTACCTAAAAACATATAGATAACCTGAATAGCACTATATCAACCAAAAAATATAGAATTTGTAGTTAAAAAGATTCCCATAAAGAGAATTTCAGGCCCAGATGGCTTTACTGGTAAATTCTATAAAACACAAAAGCAATAGCATCAATTGTACACACTTTTCCAGAAAATAAAGAGGAGAAAAAAACTCTCCCAACTTAGCCTCTAAGTGCCAGCAATTACCTTGGTACCTAAACCAAACAAAATAAAGACATTATAAGAAAAGAAAACCACAGATCAATATCTCTCATTAATATAGATCTAAAAATCTTTAACAGAATATTAGCAAATTGAATCCAGCACTGCATAAAAAAGGCAATACATCATGACTAAGCAACTTTTATCCCACAAATGCAAGATTGGTTTAACATTCAAAAGCCAATTAGTGGACAGGCACTGTGGCTCACACCTGTAATCCTAGCACTTTCGAAGGCTAAAGCAGGCAGATCACAAGCTTGGGAATTTTCTTAACTTGATAATAAAGAGCATTAAGGGAAAACCTACAGTAAGCATCACATTTACTGGTGAAAGACTGAATACTTATATTCTCAGATCAGGAAAAAGTCCAGGGTATCCATTCTCACCACTTCTATGGAACATTGTACTGAAAATACTAGTGAATACAATAAAGCAATAAAAATAAATTAAAGGGGGGCCGGGCGTGGTGGCTCAAGCCTGTAATCCCAGCACTTTGGGAGGCCGAGGCGGGTGGATCACGAGGTCAAGAGATCAAGACCATCCTGGTCAACATGGTGAAACCCCGTCTC
>NW_016107347.1:3723659-3727068 GCF_001604975.1 Cebus imitator | reverse complement strand
AAAAAAAAAAAGAAAGTTACATTAATCAAGACAGTATAATATTGGCATAGGAATGTCTATATAGATAACAGAATTGAATATGAAATAGAACCACCTATATGGTCAATTGATATTTTTTTCAGAGCTGAGATTTCATTTACCTTTTAAAAATGTTTTACTCAGTCATAATGTACATACAGAAAAGTGTTCATGGTCAATTGATTTTTGATGAAAATGGCATGTTAATTCAATCAGGAAAAGATAACCTTTTTAAAAAATGGTGCTGAAATAACTGGATCTCCATATACAAAAAATATATAACTTCCACCTGTAAATCACATTATATGCAGTAATAAACTTGAAATGGTTGTTAAACTGAAATGTAAATGCTAAAACTGTACAACTACTAGAAGAGAACATAGGAGAAAAATCTTAGTGACTTTGAGTTAGGCAAAGATTTCTTAAGTAGGACACCAAAAGCACAAAAAGAAAAAAAAATTCATGACCTAGACTTCATCAAAATTAAAAACTTTTGCTTTTTATCTTTATCTTTTCAATAAGGAGTCTCACTCTGTCATCCAGGCTGGAGTGCAGTGGCGTGATCTCGGCTCACTGCAACCTCCATCTCCCAGGTTCAAGCAATTCTCATGCCTCAGCCTCCTGAGTAACTGGGATTACTGGTGCCTGCCACCATGCCCAGCTAATTTCTGTATTTTTAGTAAAGTCGGGGTTTTGCCATGTTGGCCAGGCTGGTCTTGAACTCTGGACGTCAGGTGATCCACCCACCTCAGCTTCCTAAAGTGCTGGGATTACAGGTGTGAGCCACCACGCCCGGCCTAAACTTTTATTTTTTAAAAAATGCTGCTACAGAAATGAAAAGTCAAGATGCAGACTGGGAGAAAATATATGTAAACATATATCCGATAAAAGACTTGTATCCAGAATATAGAAAGTACTCATAATTAATAATAAGGAAAAAATGAGGAAAAGATTTGAACAAATGCTTCTCCAAAAAGATATAAAAATGGTAAGTAAACATGGGGAAAGATGTTCAACATCATCAGACATTAGGGAAATGTAAATTGAAAGCACAATATCAGGATCATCATGATGGACGGAAGGCAGGACTAGGTTGCAGCTCTGACTTGGACAGACAGAGCAGCATGTGGAGGCTTGTATTATGAACTCTAGCTTCAGATCGACAACAAGAACAAACTAACAATCCTGAGAGGACCCACAGTCCCTCTGAAGGAAGTGGACTGCTCCTGCTGGACCCGGAGACTCCCCAAATACTGTGAGTACCCCAACTGCGGAAGTGGGAAAGGGAAATCCTCCTCTCCTGAACACACACCCCCATTGGAAAAACTGAAGGTCTGTTTGCAGGAGAAGTTTCCGGCCTTACCTGGACCTGAGCCAATGAAGACAGCCAGCAAAATACAGGGGTAGAGGAAGAAGTAGGAAAGGCCCTGGGAGCTTACTGGGCCCTGAGGCAGGCCATTCCTGCCTGGCACGACAGCGATCCATCAGGAGGGTGGCATAGCCCTGCCCCACCTGACAGGCCTTCCCTATCCAACCTGGTAGCTGATGACAAAAGGCATATAATCTTGGGAGTTCTAGGGCCCAGCCTGCTGATGGTTCCTCCCAATACTACCACAGCTGATGCTCTCTGGAAAGCACCACCTCCTGGCAGGAGGCCAACCAACACAAAAATAAAGCATGGAACCCATTGCAGCCCCCTGCCACCTTCACTGGAACTGGCTGGTATCCACGGCTGAGAGACCCATAGATGGTTCACATCACAGGACTCAGTGCTTATAACCCCCAGTACCATCCTGGAGCCAGGCAGACTTGCTGGGTGGCTAGACCCAGAAGAGAGACAACAATAACTGCAGTTCGGCTCAAAGGAAGCCATATCCATAGGAAAGGGGGAGAGTACTACATCAAGGGAATAACCCACGGGACAAAAGAATCTGAACAGCAGCATTTAGCCCTAGACCTTCCCTCTGGCAGAGTCTCCCCAAATGAGAAGAAAACAGAAAACCAACTCTGAGAAGAAAACAGTAAAACAAGGCTCTTTAACACCTCCCCAAAATCACACTCGTTCACCAGCAATGGATCCAAACCAAGAAGAAAGCCCTGATTTACCTGAAAAATAATTCAGGAGGTTAGTTATTAAATTAATTAGGGAGGCACCAGAGAAAGGCAAAGCCCAATGCAAGGGACTCCAAAAAATGTTACAAGAAGTGAAGAGAGAAATATTGAAGGAAATAGATAGCTAAATAAAAAGCAATCAAAACTTCAGGAAATATTGAACACACTTAGAGAAATGCAAAATGCCCTGGAAAGTCTCGGCAAATAGAATTGAACAAGTAGAAGAAAGAAATTCAGAGCTCTAAGACAAGGTTTTCGAATTAACCCATTCCAACAAAGGCAAAGAAAAATGAATAAGAAAATATGAACAAAGCCTCCAAGAAGTCTGGGATTATGTGAAATAACCAAACCTAAGAATAATTGGCGTTCCTGAGGAAGAAGAGAAATCTAAAAGTTTGGAAAAACTTTTTGGGGGATTAATGAAGGAAAACATCCCCAGCCTTGCCAGAGACCTAGACATCCAAATACAAGCAGCACAAAGAACACCTGGGAAATTCATTGCGAAAAGTTCACTGAGGCATATTGTCATCAGGTTATCTAAAGTTAAGACAAAGCAAACAACCTTAAGAATTGTGAGACAGAAGCAGTAGGTAACCCATAACAACAGATTTCTCGGCAGAAATACTGCAAGCTAGAAAGGATTGGGGCCCTTTCTTCAGCCTCCTCAAACAAAACAATTATCAGCCAAGAATTTTGTATCCAGTGAAATTAAGCATCATATATGAAGGGAAAGATTATCTTTTTCAGACAAACAAATGGTGAGAGAATTAGCCACTACCAAGCCACCACTGCAAGAACTGCTAAAAGGAGCTCTAAATCTTGAAACAAATCCTGGAAACATATCAAAACAGAAACTCTTTAAAGCATAAATCACACAGGACCTACACAACAAAATACAAGTAAAAGGAAAAACAAAAAACGCAGAGTACACAGGCAACAAATAGCACAATGAATGCAAGGGTACCTCATGTGTCCATACTAACATAACATTGAATGTAAACAGTCTAAATGCTCCACTTAAAAGATACAGAACTGTGAACAGATAAGAACTCACCAAGCAACTATCTGCTACCTTCAGGAGGCTCACCTAACACATTAAAGACTCACTTAAAACTTAAGGTAGCCGGGCGCTGTGGCTCAAGCCTGTAATCCCAGCACTTTGGGAGGCCGAGTCGGGTGGATCACGAGGTCAAGAGATCAAGACCATCCTGGTCAACATGGTGAAACCCCGTCTCTACTAAAACTACAAAAAATTAGCTGGGCATGGTGGCGCGTGCCT
>NW_016107347.1:3720832-3721954 GCF_001604975.1 Cebus imitator | reverse complement strand
ATATATTTGATGAACATAGATGCTAAATTCCTAAACAAAATACTAGCTAACTGAATCCAACAACATATCAAAAAGATAACCCACCACAATCAAGTGGATTTCATACCAGGGATTCAGGGATGGTTTAACATACACAAGTCAGTGTGATACACCACATAAACAGAATTAAAAACAAAAAATCACATGATCATCTCAATAGATGCAGAAAAAGCATTTGACAAAGCCCAGCATTGCTTTATGATTATAACTCGGCATACAAAGTCATACCTCAATGTAATAAAAGCCATCTGTGACAAACCCATAGCCAACACAATACTGAATGGGGAAAAGTTGAAAACATTCCCTCTGAGAACTGGAACAAGACAAGGATGCCCACTCTCACCACTCTTCGTCATAGTACTGGAAGTCCTAACCAGAGCAATCAAGACAAGAGAAAGAAATAAAGGGCTTCCAAATCGGTAAAGAGGAAGTCAAACTGTTACTGTTTGCTGATGATATGATCGTTTACCTCAAAAACCCTGAAGACTCCTCCAGAAAACTCCTAGAACTGATAAAAGAATTCAGCAAAGTTTCTGGATACAAGATTAATGTACACAAATCAGTAGCTCTTCTATACACCAGTGGCAGCCAAGCAGAGAATCAAATCAAGAACTTAACTCCTTTATAATAGCTGCCAGAAAAATAAAATACTTAGAACTATACCTAACCAAGGAGTCAAAAGACCTCTACAAGGAAAACTACAAAACACTGCTAAAAGACATCATAGATGACACAAACAAACGGAAACATATCTCATGCTCATGATGGGTAGAAACAATATTGTGAAAATGACCCTACTGCCAAAAGCAATCTACAAATTTAATGCAATCCCCATCAAAATACCACTATTATTCTTTACAAAATTAGAAAAAGACTATAATAAAATTCCAAACAATACAAAAAGAGGGAATTCTTCCCAAATCATTTTATGAGACCAACATCATCCTGATTCCAAAACCGGGCAGACACTCAACAAGAAAAGAAAACTTCAGGCCAATATCCATGATGAACATAGATGCAAAAATCTTCAATAAAATACTGACAAGCCGATTGCAACAGCACATCAAAAAGCTTATCCACCAT
>NW_016107347.1:3700309-3718437 GCF_001604975.1 Cebus imitator | reverse complement strand
GGAAATAGGGGAGGGACGGTGGGGGGTGGGGAGCTGGGGAGAGATAGCAAGGGGAGAAATGCCAGATGTAGGTGATGGGGAGGAAGGCAGCAAATCACACTGCCACATGTGTACCTATGCAACAATTTTGCATGTTCTTCACATGTACCCCAAAACCTAAAATGCAACAAAATAAATAAATGGGAAAAAAAAATGTAAGTGCCTCTGTACAGTTCTGAAATATACCATTAAAATGGTATGTTAAAAATGAAACTTATAATTACTATTGGAAGATGAAACTTATAATTGCTATTGATTAATAATTCAAGTGAGAAATTGAGGAGTAAAAGAAGTTTTATATTTAGATTCTTGTTCTTTAAAGAACGTTGGCCAGGTGCAGTGGCTCACACCTGTATTCTTAGCACTTTGGAAGGCTGAGGCTGGTGGATCTCCTGAGGTCAGGAGGTCGAGACCAGCCTGGCCAACATGGTGAAACCTTGTCTCTACTAAAACTACAAAAATTAGTCGGGCATAGTAGCGGGTGCCCATAATCCCAGCAACTCAGGAGGTTGAGGCAGGAGAATCGCTTGAGCCCAGGAGGCGGAGGTTGCAGTGAACCAAGATCGTACCACAGCACTCCAGCCTGGGCAACAAGAGCAAGACTCTGTCAAAAGGAAAGAAGGAAGGGAGGGAGGGAAAGCATCTTTGATCTTCTGGTAGTAATTGAATGGCATTGTTTCTTGCCTTCTCAATGAAGGACCAAGGACTGCAAATTGCAGATAAGAGCTTTTCTGGAGCTTACCACTATCTCATGTATTTATCAGGACTTGTTGTACAGATCACTGTTTTTACATCATTGATTATGTGAGTAAGATGGGAAGAAATGAGAGTCAAGTTACACCCTTGGAAGATGAAATTTATAATTTGTATGATAGTATGTAAGTTTTCAGGGTACTCTCATTCAGGAGTAGGTGAAGGCTTATCACGCCTAATGACACCAGTATATAAGTTTTCAAGGGTAGAGCCAAAACATTGAAAAATAGTTGTGTGTGTTTGTGTGATTACCAAACCTTCTGAGTGTGTATTTGGTTACACTACCTCTTTGCTCTTTGAGATCTACATGAATGCTGCCTGCTCCATCAGAGTGAAACGTGCCATTTAGAGGAATTGTTTTAACTGTGGGTCTCACAGTCACTCTCCTTGCCCTTCTCAGACACAGGTGTGTTTGCAGTGGTGAACAGCCATTCCTTGTCCTTGCTGGGGAAGCTGACCATCAGTGCTGCCTTTAACATTGTTTATATCTACACCTCTGAGCTTTACCCTACAGTCATCAGGTATGTGTCTCATAGAGCCGCGCATTCTTCACACATTCTATACTTTGTCATCCATTCTTGCACCAACAGAGGTGTGGTACTCATTTCATCTGCTTCTGGAGTTAGTGCGGGGCAGCAGTAATTCGGCAAGCAGTTGAGGCTGAGAAGCTGCCTTTGCAGACTGCTGCTCTCTGCCTGCTTAGCTAGGAACGTGTCACTTTATGGTGGACCGAATTCCCTAGTGTAAGTTGTAAGAGAAGTACTCTACGCTAGGCATATTCTGTCACCCAAACAGTGCGTAGATGCGGTTACTATTTTGGTGGATTTATTTATTTATTTAATTTTTGAGATGGAGTCTCGCTCTGTTGCCCACACTGGAGTGCAATGGCTTGATCTCGGCTCACTGCAACCTCCGATTCCCATGTTCAAACGATTCTCCTGCCTCAGCTTCCTGCGTAGCTTGGATTATAGGCACCTGCCACCACACCCAGCTATTTTTTGTATTTTTAGTAGAGACAGGGTTTCACCATGTCGGCCAGGCTGGTCTGGAACTCCTGACCTCGAGATCCCCCTGCCTCAGCCTCCCGAAGTGCTAGGATTACAGGCATGAGCCACTGTGCCCAGCCAGCGGTGGCTTTTATTTATTCAGTCACCCATCCTGCATCAGACATAACAGACAAGGGGGCAAGCTTCCTATTCTCTCAGATCCTACATTTTAACACAAAATACACACATTTTTTTTGAAAGATAATTTCATGTAGTAATAAGAGAATATCAGAGTTAAACAGCAATTGTTAAAGCTGGGTTCTTAATAAGATTTGCTTATATTGAAAAGAATAAATATCCAGCCTAATAAATTTCCCTTCATAAAATAAGTCTAAAAGCAAGAAACACACCCAAATTTGAAGGATGGGGGTGCAGCTGAGGCTTTGCAGAACTGCTTCTGTGGCCTGGGCAGGTATTTCCTCAGCCAACCCTTGCCCAGTCTTTTAGAGGATCGTTCCAAACTATCCTTCTCCTTCCCTTATCCATGCAAGAAGCCTCATGGTTCTTTCTGCCTGTTAATTTAAAATTATTATTTCCTAGCAAAAGATCAGAGTGTCTGCAATTGGCTAGTAATTTCCTGGTTGGTCCTATAACCTATTTTACCTGGTTACTGGCTGTAAAACTAGGATGATGATTTTGTCCAAACTGAGACAATTTGGAGAGCAAATGTGGGTGTTATGAACATTTCAGCTGGGATTACAGAGTGTTGTATCCCTCTACCCAAAGCCATTAATTACCATTCTCTCTCCCTCCCTCCCTCTCTGCTTCCCACCTTTTTTATGCCTGCACTCCCCATAAAGGTGTTCTTGATTTCCTGACAGTACACACTTAGTCAATTTCTATATATTTGCTTAACACTTCGTTAATTAGTTGAGTTTAAATAAATGAGCAGCCTTTTCAGATCATAAAACCCTTGCTCTCTGTAGGAGATCTAAGACATAAAAATCCATAAGAACTTTTAATTTAAAAATATTCAAATGCTCATTTCTGTATCATCCTCTGCATGCACTGTCCAGAATGGTAGTTACTAGCCTCGAGTAGCTATTTAAATGTAAATTAAATTAATAAATAAACATTCAGTTCTTCATCCTCACCGGCCACATTTCAAGCACTCAGTAGTGCATGTGTCTAGTGGCTTCCACATTGGACTGGGTAATTATAGAACATTCTTAGCATCTCTGGAAGGTCTAGTAGGCAGCTCTAGAACTCTCTCTAGGATCCTGTGCTTCCACTTCAGGACATGCTATTCAAGGTCCACTGCTGCCTCGCAAGTGTGTCTTAATTCCCCCGCTAGAACTTATTGATGTGTTTTTACTTATGCTTTTCAGGAATGTTGGGCTTGGAACTTGTTCCATGTTCTCCCGAGTTGGTGGGATTATTGCTCCCTTCATCCCCTCACTGGTTGGTTTGTACCTTCTAGTTTTGTTTTTCTTGATTCTCTGCTTTGAAAATGCTTATGCTTTTGAGTAGAAAGAGGTGATGAACAGATGTCATTTAAGATCAGCTGCCACAAATGTCCCTTTTAGATAGTACTCCATCAGGGCAGATGAACTCTTATCGAGGATTCATTTGCCTCCAATGGGTCTGATTTTTTGTTCATCTGGATTCATTGGAGGGTCTGCTAATGCCAGTGTGCCCCATTCCTGTCCCCACAAAAAAGTCAGTCAACTGATAAATATGTATGACACTTCGGCTGTGTACTGGGCTCTATGCTGAGCACTTTATAGATATCATCACTTGCAATTCTCATAGTGACCAAAAAAGGTAGGCATTGTTGTTACCCTCATATTAAGTATGAGAAGTGCTACAGAAAGAGGTTAAATACCTTTCCCCAAGAACACACCTCTTAGAAAACAACATTAGAGCAGAAATATGCCTCGCATTGTATCTGTTAATATTTTTTTGAAATTTTCCAAGTTTGATAGTCAAAGTAAAGGAAACAGATTAAATGACAGCCCTAAAATCCTTCATCTTAAAATGCTCAGAATCTGAGAAAGAACCCAGGGGACCCCTATGCAAATCTTTCCTTAGTTTGATTTGTGACTTTCCCCAACCAACTGGGGAAAGGCAACTAGATTTGGTGTGGGGCTTGTGGACCTCTTCTGTCGACAACTGTTCATTACTTAGGCAGGTCTCTGAAGTGCCATTGTAACCTTTTCATTTTCTGAGGTGCAGTACATTTCCCTTCTCTGAGTATCTCTTTCCATTGTCTCATGATTAGTTTTAGGTCACAAGACCCTTCTCATGAAGGAGTCATGTTAGGTCTGTGTTTTATTCTGCAAAATATAGGACTGTTAAAGATGTCTGACCTCAGATAGCTATCCTAGAACATTATAATACCCAGCACTGTGTCTCTGTTGCTTCCTATAAGTTTAGAAGAAGGGAAAGTGTGTGTTCCCCTCGTTTCAGCAACAGGCCCACAGTGCTGGACATACATTTGCATGTAGATGCCTAGAGATGAGAGATTCTCCTCTTCCCTCTTCCTCCTCATCCCCTCTTCTGCTCTGTTCTGTCTCTCCCTCCTCCTCTCCCTTCTCCCTTTTCCACCTCCTTCTCCATTATCTCTTCACTTTGAAAAATCAGGAAAAATTTGTCTGAGGGGAAATTATAATTAGTAGTGGACCTACCCATGGAATTTGGAAGCCCAAACCAGAAGATCATAAAGCTTAGCAGGAATTCTAGAATGTTGATCAACTCAGAAAAGCCCCAGAGAAGCACCCTGGAAGCAACTGTTTTTCATGTTTTCTTTGAACCTGTTTGTGATGAAATGTTTCTGTTTTCCTGAATATAAGTTTTGGGTCTTTGAAACAATTGTTTGTATCACCAGCCCTTTACCATGTTCAATTTAAGAAGTTTATAAACCATATGCCTATGGTAGGGCTGGTTTTTTAAAAGAATTTTTATGCCTTTAATCCCTGGACCTCTCAGTTATGGTGTTAAGGTACATGGGATGGCTTGGCCAATTCCAGGATTGAGAACTTTAAAGTTCATCATCAGCAAGTATTTTTGGGGTGCCTCTGTCTGAAGTGTGTGTGGAGAACACTGTTATAAGTTGCTCGTTCACCTGGAATGGAAGCTGAACTATGAGATGATGCCTTGTCAACTCTGGCCATATACGCCTGCCTGCTCAGAGGCAGCCTGACCTTCTCCCATAGTACCCACCCCAGGCATGAAATTGCTGCTTCTGATCCACAAACCAGTGCTGTCCTTTTATTTACTCCCAGCTCTGCATGCCCAAGGAATGATTCTCTGATTTCCCAGGATAATTCTTTATGTGGAAAGAAGTGGTTTATAGTGAAGTCTAGTGGGAGGTCATGAAATGGGTGGTACACATGACAGTTTCTCAGTCATGTGACTGCTTGCCTTACATCCTAAGGAACCTAACACTCTGGTTTTGTTTGTTTTCATTCCACTCCCTACCTCCGCAGAAATATGTGCAATGGTCTTTACCATTCATTGTCTTCGGAGCCACTGGCCTGACCTCTGGCCTCCTGAGTTTGTTATTGCCAGAAACCCTTAACAGTCCGCTGCTAGAGACATTCTCTGACCTTCAGGTGTATTCATATCGCAGGCTGGGAGAAGAAGCGTTATCTTTACAGGCCTTGGACCCTCCACAGGTGTGATATTTTTCTTAATCATTATACCACTTGGATGTTGGCAGTTATTGAAAAAAAGAAAGTTTGGGTTAAATTAAATAGAACTGAGTAAAACTGCTGGAAAACAAAGGTAGGATCTAACAGTGGCTGATTTTCAGAGAAATAAAGATGATCGATGATTCATTAGCTTTTCTAAAACATTTTAGGAGCTAATTTCTTGGGGGAATAGATGTCATAAAAATACATTTGTCAGTTCAATAGCTAGATGGTAGTTTCCATTTCAGAAATGTCGTGACATCATTTCACTGCCCTTGTCTTCTTTCCTGTTTCAGTGTGTGGACAAGGAGAGCTCTTTAGGGAGCGAAAGTGAGGAAGAGGAAGAATTTTACGATGCAGATGAAGAGACTCAGATGATCAAGTGAAGAACCCTAGATTCCCGCTAAGAAGCAAAGGATCATCTTTTATGCCTCTGGCTAAGGCAGGTTCTCATGAATCTTAAGAGAGTTGTAAAAAGAGAGGCTTGGCTTGAACGTACATAGATGGTACCTGGTGTGGACTGGTGTTTTTAGGCCCAGAAGTTGGAGAAGAGATCTCATGAGAGACAACATCACTGCATTGAGAGAATAGTTGTTAATTTGTTTAAAATTTAAGTTCTGCTCAGAATCATAACATCTGGCAGAACAGCCCAAACCCACATTCCAGAGTGGTAGGCTCATTTGTTTCTAGAGGTTTCATCATTTTGCTTTTCCTTCATCATGATCTAAATAAAGGCAGATATGTAAAATTTCTCACTATTTTGGTGGAGTAAGATAAGCTATCCTTAAGATTTAATCTTTATACTCTGATGTTGGACATTTGCCCCTATCAGTTGCTCCTCAGGAATATTCTGGTACAGGTTAACATCAGCATTTTAATTTTGTGTGTAGGGAAAAGCACCCAGAGGTCATCTGTGTGTCCCGAGACCCTCCAGCTTTTTCTCAGCTGATGAAATGTGAGTCCTCAGCTTGGTACCCAGCCTGCTGGTTGACTGGGGCTCCTCATGCCTTGAGTCCCACAGGTGATTTATTAGGAAAATCCAGATGTACCAAAGCAGTTTACTCAGAGTCAGTAGTGTGGCTGTGGCTGCCTGTCAGCTCCCTTGGATACTATATTGTGTGATTTCTTCATTTCCCACTAATATGCACATCCAGCAAAATTTCCATCTGAGATTCTAGTACTTCACACTCATGCCTAACAAATGAGAAAGCTTTAAGGAGAGGGCAGTTAAACAGTGACATGTTGAGTACTTGGAGGGAAAAAAAAAAGATAGTTTTTAATAAGGGAGAAAATAAAATTATCTTTGATAAATTTTTATTTGTTTTGCTTTCAGTATTGTGCCAGGAGGGATTTGAACAATATTTAAAAATGTCTTGTCCTAGATCTAATTAGACAGCCCCCACCTGTTTAATTAGAATGGAAGGTTCAGCAATTTCATAGGAAATGTTGGTTTTTCATTAAGTGCAACCAACTTTCAAGTGAATCAAAATTATAATTGATTTCCTAAAATCATGTCCCGAAAATGTTTTCCCATGAAACTCGAATACTATCTCGAATAGGAATGTAAACCTAGAGTCAACAATCTTAGGCAGCATTGATTTAGCTCACTTTCCCAACGAGGAAAATTTCTGTGTTTTCAGAATTTCCATTTCTACTAACCTCTTGGAGAAAAAGAAATTGGATTAGAGGTAGACAGAAGATGTCACTGTGACTGCTTCTGGAAGTGCTGGAAGCATCACCCCAATTGGCTCCAAATACGTTTTGTTGCACATTGACTTCTGGTTTGCACTATATCAGTATGTACCTTTGTGATTGTTATTTTTATGTCT
Source organism: Cebus imitator (assembly GCF_001604975.1). Taxonomy (NCBI): domain Eukaryota; kingdom Metazoa; phylum Chordata; class Mammalia; order Primates; family Cebidae; genus Cebus; species Cebus imitator. The sequence continues at coordinate 3,711,138 of NW_016107347.1, read as the reverse complement.
TTTGTGCCCTTGATTATTAATTAGTCTCTTTATAAACAGAGGCCATTTCCACTACTGTTCATTTTTCCCTGCTGTGCCCTAGACACAGTAAGGACCTAGTAAAGATCACTGTTTCTAGCCATCAGGGAGATTGTGGAACTCCTCCCAGTATACTTTTTGCAAACTCCAGGCAAATCTGACCCAAACTCCCAAATTGTTGTATTCTGCTTAAGTTTCTCTGGAAAATAGATACTTTCTTACCATCAGAATAGGAAGAGAGGAAGAACTTACAGACACTTACTTAAAAGTTCTTCTTAAATGGTGGTTGGGAATTTAAAATAAAGCAGTGAACTAACATATACATAATTTTTGATTAGTTGGAGCTTTCTTTGTATTATAAGAGTAATATATCCCATTACAGAAAATTTGGAAACTAGAAATTAAAAAATATATCACTCATATGTCCAACATCGAGAGAAAACCAGTGTTATGGGTATATTCTACTTGAAGACCAATTGGGAGTTCATCTCTTTAGTGGTACTGGGTTCCACTGCCTCTGGCTAAACAGAGTTCAGTGAGTTCTATCCCTGAGTTTCCTAGCTGTGGAGGAGAAAATAGGAGGGAGAGATCTACAATTTGAATACGTGTTACTTAATAAGGTAAGGCTGGCCATCAGTTGCTTATGTCAGTTGTGTCACTAAATTTTCTTTCTAGATAGTCCTTGAGCAACATTTAATAATTACTGTTTTTAATTTCTACTGCCTTTATAAAATCAAAATTTTCTCCTTTTGATAATAACTGTTGAAGACTATTGATGTAGAGAATGTGTATGTGTGTATATTTATACTGATTAAATTATTGGAAAACTTTTCATTGATAGGTGATGTATTTTGGTTGTGCAGATGGTTTGTAAAATGTATTCTGTTTTTTTATTATATTCAAAATTAATTTTTTTCCTCCTAAAATGAAGCTAGAAAAATAAATGTAAGATATATAAGAAACCCCAGAGTTCTGAGGGTGAAAGTTCTCATTAGCAGCTTGTCCAAAATATTTACATCACACAAATATTTTGAAAAAAACCGTGTTGAAGTTTTCTGATTTTGTGAGTTACAACCACAGCCCATTAAAGCCAATATTTGTTATTTGGCTGCTTTCAAGCCATGCAGATATTCTTTAATATTTAGAAATGAGCAAATAAACAAATTGAGGCAAATAAATGAATAAAATGAGTTTCTGAGACACTGCTTAAGTGGCCGTAAATTGGACAGAATTTTTATGGTGGGCAAACTGATGAAGATACTTTTAGTAGGTGATTTATATTCTTAAATATAAATATAAATTTATAGTACATATTGAAATAATTGTCTCTACTGTATCAGAATTAAAAAGCAGCCTCGTGTTAGGACTTCTCCATACAAATTCTTTATTATTGGTTCTTAAATTGTAAAAGTATCTATAAATTATTATATTTTTTAACTAAATAAAATGCAGAAATTTTGGCTTCTTGTGAATTTAATAAAGAATCGTACAACATAGGCCTTTTCTTTGTTCTCCCAAAATGTCTCAAAATCTACCGTAGTAGCTTTGACAAGTTGGGCAAATGCAGAATCTGCTAGTAATGATAAGTAACATGTGGGACAGGAGTTGTAGCAAAGTTGTGGACTCGTGGACACAAAAGATAACTATCAAAATACTTTTAGAATGAGGAAAATGCAAAGACAATGCATTGTGGAAAATCCATCAATATGGTACAGAAAAGGAGAAAGAGCTTATGATTACCTCAATAGAAAAATAAGCATTATTTGACAAAACACCCATTCAAAATAAAAGCTATTAGAGTAGGAGTAAAATGATGCTCCCTCAATAAAATAAGAGATACTATGGTAGATATGGTAAATTGATACACAGTGTTCCTTCGCCTTCCTGGTACCTTAGTCTTCAGACTTTTTTTAAAAATCATAACCCACAGTATCCTCTCACACTTCCCTGCTTACAAATATACATATACATTTAAAATATCTGTGAATCATAAAAATGTATATATTTTATGCAATAATACTTAATCTTGCTAGGCATATGATAAATTCTGTTCTATTTCACTTTTTAAAATGTCATTTATGACCCAATAAATGGATACCATAACCCGCTAATAGGTCACAACCCATAATTTGAAATCCACTGGTCTACACTTCTTGTACTGCAGAGGCTTTAAAGCTAAAATGTGGCCGGGCGTGGTGGTTCACGCCTGTAATCCCAGCACTTTGGGAGGCCAAGGCCGGTGGATCACTTGAGGTCGGGAGTTCAAAACCAGCCTGTCCAACATGGCAAAACCCCATCTCTACTAAAAATACAAAATTAGCCAGCCATGGTGGTGCATGCCTGTAATCCCAGCTACTCGGGAGGCTGAGGCAGGAGAATCGCTTGAACCTGGGAGGTGGAGGTTGTAGTGAGCCAAGATTATGCCATTGCACTACAGCCTGGGCAACAAGAGCAAAACTCCATCTCAAAAAAAAAAGCTAAAATGTATGTTTTCTGAATTGCTTGCAGGTAGGTTTTCCCCTTGCAGCCAGGGGCAATTTGGTTTCCTTCAATGAGGTACAAATGGAACTTGGAAGGTAGAAGCAAGCTGGCAGCCATACTTTGGAAGAGTCTGCTTTTTTCTGCTCAGATTCACAGTGGTGGAGCGATCTGGTTTCTCTGAGGCAGTATCAGCCAGAGATGTTGTCAGTCAGGCAATATCAATTAAAATCTTAACCAGATTTTTTAATAAACCTGGAATAATACTTCTAGTATTCACATGGAAAAGCAAAGATCCAAAAATATTCAAGACAATTCTGATAAAGAAGAGCAAACAGAAGGGACTTGACTTTCTAGATATAAAAACTTATGAAGCTGTATTATTGGTTCACAGAAGAAAATAATAGAACATAATAGAGATTTGTTAAAGGTAGCATGACACATCAGAGGAAAAAGTGAACAATTCAATTATTGATATGTCTTCTCACCATAATAAAAATAAATTCCAAATAGATTGAAGGCTTCAATGAAAAACAGCAAAGCTTTATTTGAAAATTATAGAATATTCTTATGACCTTGGAGGATGGATAGATTTATCAGACAAGAACTAAAAATGATAAATTGTTTTTTAATCAATATATTTGACTTGATCTAAATTTAAAACTTGTTTCTGTATGACTGAACATGTTACAAAGTTAAAAGGAAAGCAGGCTGGGCGCAATGGCTCACACCTGTAATCCAACACTTTGGGAGGCCGAAGCCAGCAAATCATCTGCGGTTAGGAGTTCAGGACCAGCCTGGCCAATATGGTGAAACCCCATCTCTACTAGAAATACAAAAAAAAGTTAGCCAGGCGTGGTGGCACACACTGTAACTCTAGCTACTCAGGAGGCTGAGGCCAGAGAATCGCTTCAACCCAGGAGACGGAGGTTGCAGTGAGCCAAGATCACACCACTGCACTATAGCCTGGGCAACAAAGCAAGACTCCATCTCAAAAAAAAAGGAAAGCCATAGATGAGAGAAAAATAGTTGCAACATTTATAAGCAATAAGGATTAATATCCAGACTCTATAAAGAATTACTGCAAATCAGAGATAAAAGTAATAAAGTTTATAAAACCTATGATTAGGCAATTCACAATTCACAGATGAAAAGATGCTCAACCTCACTACAGGATCGGGGAAATGCAAACTGAAACCACATGAAGAAATCTTCTAAAATCCATTAGATTGGGAAAGTAAGAGTCAATATCAAATATTAAGGTTAGAAAGATTCAGAAATTCTGCTTCTATGTATATGTCATGGAATAATGTTTACAGAAATTTTTACTATAACCCAATGTAAAAAAAAATGTTTTACATTGTGACACACAGTACACACGCCTACATACATACCCATGTATATGTTTGTGTGTGTTTGTGTATATATATATACACACACATAGATATATAACTGAAATGGTGTTATAAAACAATACCTACCCTTAATATCTGCACTGCATTATATTTTCTGTTTTATTATATTTCTTTTCATAAAAAGAATACTAGTGAAGACACACTAAAATGATTTCGCAGTTTTGAATGGATCAAAACATGCAGTTAGAAAAAGTGAAACATACTACCCTTAATATTTGCCTTGGTACTTGTCTGATGTACATGTGTACAACAGATTTGTACAGAATGTTCATTGCATCATTAGTTGTAATAAAACAATGGAGGTAAATACCTTCAGTAGGGACATGTATCTATATATAATTTAATATGCATAGGATGGAATAAAAACAGTTTTATGGTTGAGATGGGTGGATATCAATAATGTTGAACAAACTGCTGGCAAATTTTCACTGGATCAAAGACCTTTTATGTTTAAATTCCCAGTGAGTGATTGGAGTACTTGCTAATTAAAGTGATTCAAATGCTTCTCACGTCATACTTTAAAGTCAAGACTGTTGATATTCTGTTGCAAAAATACACAAATCTCACTCTTATTCCCACCCAGATGAAGAATTATCCCTCTTCCCTATGGAGAAAGTCTATAAATGTGCCCATCTGCAAGTCTCAGTTTCTCTTGAAAAAGAGCTTTGCATTTGTGGAAACATTTAGACAACTTTTCAGCTAAGACTCTAGAGCTGTCTTATAAAGCTTAGAAAAGATTATGTATTTATTGAAAAATGTGAAGGGCAGATGTAGCTAAATTAGTATTAAAAGAACTTCAGCCTACACCGTACAGAACAATTGATTTTGAATAGAATCGATTGATAGAGTTGCTTTGCTTCAAATATATAACTTTAAGAAATTGAATGAAATGATTGTGTATGAATGTAAAAGCACAGTCAACTTAGAGGAGTGTAATTAATGAGCGATTTACCTGTATGTGTGCAGAGCTTCTAGAAACCATGGAAGATAAAGCATTATGCAAAAGGAAGCCATTAATAGAGTGTAAAGGTCAGCCTTGTGGAGCATGGCATCACAGAAGGAGTGGATCCAGAGAGGCAGAGGCAAACAGAAGATATTCACTCACCACTGGGGGACCCTTAAATATCAGTGAATATCTGTCATAGATGATTCCGGCTTTAGAAGTGTTCAAGCTGAGCAGTTCTTGGTGGTGATAATACAACAGATTAATTTGCTTCCCAGAGTCACTTTTATTCTTATGGATGCATTTCACCATATCCATGTAAAAGAAGGACTACAGCATGCCTTACACTGTCTACAACCAGGGTGTAATTGGCCAAACAACTCTCTTTGTCCTCTAATGCTTTCAGTGAGTACTGAATGACCTGAGGACTACATGCTGGTGATTCTTTTTAAGGAAAACGACAATGATCAGCAAATGCCTTAAGGCCTCACACCCACACCCTCTTCCATTTCCTTGATAATATAAAATAGCAAAACAGTGACCTGGAATGAATTGTAATATCTATAATATGCTTGTCTCTGATGCAGCATTGTTAGATTGGAAAACTTAATTCCGAAGTTGACAGGGAAGAAAATTGGCAAAGAGCAGCAGTTTACATTCAAATACTATTCTTTCCAAATTACTTGTTGTAATTAATTTTTCCATGATAGTTTCCTCTGAGTGGGTACTATAACCAAGGAATAGCAAGAAGACGAGTATTTTGCTTTTACAGGAAGGATGACAGCAAAAAAAAAAGACGAGTGGTTAGGAAATGCCAATCAAACCAACTTTTCTATAAAGAATACTCCCAAAAGCCTGCTTAGTTTTCGTAACTAATGGGCTCTTGTATTGGTTTTCTATTGCTGCTGTAACAAATTACCACAAACTTAGTGGCTTTTGACAAGATGAATTTATTTTATGACAGCTCTGAAAGTCAGACTACAAAATGAGTCCTAAGGGGCTTGAATGAAGATGTCAGCAGGGTTGGTTTCTGGATTCTTTTTTTTTTTTTTGCAATAAAAGATAACATTCACAGGTTCTGGGGATTGGAATATGGATAGCTTTGGGGGGGGACCATTATTCAGCATGTCACAGGTGTCTTAAAGGATCCTAGGTTGATAAGACCTGGTGGAGTCATCAGTGTATATTATTAATTTAATGAATACTTAAGTCATCACCTGGAGAAGCCAGAGATCATGGGTAACAACAAATCTGCATTTATTGTTGATCTTTTTTAACTATTTAACTAATCCTGAGGTCTCCCACTGAGACATTTTGTCACTTGTTTGAAAGACTACACTGCTTAGAAATAAACCTTATAAGTCTTTGTTTTTGAGTTTCATTTGTTGCTGTATCTTTTTTTTTTTTTTTTTTTTTTGAGACAGGGTTTCACTCTTGTTGCCCAGGCTGGAGTGCAATGGCGCGATCTCAGCTCACCGCAACCTCCTCCTGGGTTCAAGCAATTCTCCTGCCTCAGCCTCCTGAGTAGCTGGGATTACAGGCACGCGCCACCACGCCCAGCTAATGTTTTGCATTTTTAGTGGAGACGGGGTTTCACCGTGTTGACCAGGATGGTCTCGATCTCTTGACCTCGTGATCCACCCGCCTCGGCCTCCCAAAGTGCTGGGATTACAGGTGTGAGCCACCGTGCCCAGCTTGTTGCTGTATCTTAACAGTTTTGTTTAGCAATTATCAAAATCAGTTATCAGTTCTGTTATACTTTTGCTATGTTCTCTATAATCGACCTATACTTTTCTATTAAACTCTTTGTTTTGTTTTGAGACAGGGTCTCGCTCCGTTGCTCAGGCTGGAGCACAGTGGCGCGATCTTAGCTCACTGCAGCCTCTGCTTCCCAGGCTCAAGTGATCCTCCTCCCTCAACCTCCCAAGCAGCTGGGACTATAGGCATGTATCACCACACCTGGCTAATTTTTTTGTAGAGATGAGGTTTTGCCATGTTGCCCAGGCTGGCCTCAAACTCCTGAGCTTAAGCAATCCGCCAGCCTTAGCCTTCCAAAGTGCTGAGATTACAGGTGTGAGCCATCGCCCCCGGCCTTCCATAAAAGTCTTATTGTGTCATTTAATAAATGATGATGTCTTCCGCTAGGCCATAAGCTCTATAAAAACAGGGTACATGTCTTTCCTTTTTCCAACCCATAGCACTGGGCCCAGTGTGTCACAGGCATTCATACCACTCTTTTTTATATGAGCTCTATCGTTAAATTGAACTCAAAGGGAAGCAAGGACCATATCTTATTCATCTTAGTAACTCTAAAAACTAGCTTGGTATCTGGGACACAGTAGTGACTTAATACATTTCTAAATGAATGGATGTCCAGACACAAGGCAGTCAAGACTAGTCTAACTAGACTATTCAATAATGCACTCAAAAGGGATTTTCTTCCCCAAAATCAACTTGAGAAAAGGACTTTTGATTATTTATCTCTGAGAAAGCTGCTTATAGATACCAGAAACACCTTTATTTCACCTTAACCTTTTACTATTTAATCTCATCTTTTTGTATAAAGGTATAGTTAGGATGAGAATACATTCAAGTGAGAAGTGATCCCTTTTTTACAAAGTTTAAGATGTCTACCTGAGAAAGGAAGTAGGCATCGCTTCTCGGCCTTTTGGCTAAGATCAAGTGTGGAGAAAGGACGTAGGCAAAGAAAGATTAATTATTAAATAATAATCTTGTCCATGTACCTATAGACTCATTACCTTAGTGCCATTTAGCTTACTGATTTGTAGAACGAATGAATTTGGTGATTTTTAAAAATGGAGATATCTCCCGGTTTCAGTAGAGAGGCAGTCTATCCTATGATGGTATTCTTTGGATGAATTTTTGACATAGTCATCAATGTTGTAATAGTCAGGTCTCTTAAAATAATTCATCTAATGAAAACACCATATAAAAGATTGAGAAATAATGTCTGTTTGGTTCCAGGCATTTGAGGATTATCAAACACATTAAGAAAAAAAAATTATTAAGCCGGGAGTGGTGGTTCACACTTATAATCCCAGCACTTTGGGAGGGCAGGGTAGGCAGATCACCTGAGGTCGGAAGTTCGAGACCAGCTTGACAGACATGGAGAAACCCCATCTCTACTAAAAAAAAAAAAAGAAACAACAAAATTAGCCAGGCGTGGTGGTGGGCGTCTGTAATCCCAGCTACTCGGGAGGTTGAGACAGAAGTATCGCTTGAACCTGGGAGGTGGACGTTTCAGTGACTCAAGATAACGCCATTGCACTCCAGCCTGGGTGACAGAGTGAAACTCTGTCTAAAAAAAGAATTTATTAGGTGTTTGGTCAACGTTGTTTTTCTGTTTGCTAGATAACTCAGAAGGTGGCTCTCATATGTTGACTAAGTATAGGTTACCTTTGATTTGTCAGAGGAATGCTTTGCTAGAGGAATGAACAAATAGCTGAAAACTACGGAGAGTAAATACTAAGGGGGAAGTTTGACAGGCTGGTTGTGTTTACGTATTCATCCTGCCACAGCCTAGAAAAAGAGATTTCTTGTTAAGTAGGTTCCAAAACATCTTCAAGACTATAAAATGCCTTCGGATGCCACTGGGCTGTTGAATTCCTTAGTTATGATTCACTAATGTCGTGATAGAGAAATAGTATAGCAGACACACTGTCACCGTGAAAGAATTTATGATATCTTCCCAATCCAGTCCACCAGGAGAGGGAAGGGCTTGATAAGGATTTAGCTGATAAGGAGGAGAAGAATTGCAAGATTGAAGACCCAGAGCATCAGCAAAGAATTTGGGAAAAGAAATTTAACCAAAGAGTAAAGTTGGTGTTATTTTGGCTATGTGGAATATTAGAGTGAATTAAGTGGAGGAATAAAATCACTAATAAATTTGATTAGCAAAGGCATCATAAAATCACACCAATGAAAAACAGAGTGCCAACCTAGACTTTCTATATCTTCCATTTTCTTTCAAGCACTTCTTTTTACTTTTTTATTTTTTTTTAAGACAGGCTTTCACCATGTTGGTCAAAGTTCAAGACTTGGTCTTGAGCTCTTGCTGGTCTTGAACTCCCGACCTCAGGTGATTCGCCCGCCTTGGCCTCCAAAGTGCTTGGATTACAGGCGTGAGCCACCATGCCTGGCCTCTTTCAAGCACTTCCAACTTCCCTAAATAGCACCAAGTTTATCCTTAGGTAGATGTGCACAAAAGATTTCTTCAACTACGTTCTAGTATTCAAGAGATTATTTCACAGAAAAATCATGTTTATCATCAGATATTTTGGTAAGTATTCTAGGTGCTGGATAAAAGAGATAAATGACTCAAGCCTGTAATCCTAGCACTTTGGGAGGCCAAGGTGGGCACATCACTTGAGGTCAGAAGTTCGAGACCAGCCTGGCCAATAAAAAATACAAAAATTAGCCGGAAATCACTTGAATCCGGGAGGCGGAGGTTTCAGTAAGCCAATATTATGCCACTGCACTCCAGCCTGGGCGACAGAGTGAGACTTGGTCTCAAAAAAAATAATAAAAATAAAAAAATAAAACTGATAACATGTCTTACTTTTCCTCAGGGTCCGTTTAACGGTGGTGATGATGGCATGATGGTCATCGTTGCCATGATTGAGTGCATGCATCATGTCACCATGTTAAATGCATTCCAGGGTTATTACCTCATGTCATTCTCACAACTCTATTAGGTAGTTTTATAATCCCTACTTTATTGATGAAAACAATGAAGCTAAGAGACATTAAATAAATTCCTCAAGGTCACAGTAAGTGGCGGTGCTAGGTCAACATCCTATTTTTCATGTGTCAAAGCCTAGCACTTAACTGCTTATCTGCCCTGCTTCCTGTGAAAGAGTTAATTCAAGAGAAAAAGGGTCACTTCTTTTTCAAAGATAATTAGAAATGGTTCCAACCCCTCCCTGGTTTTCAGGATAAGAATGCAAGTTGAGAACAGACACTGGTGGAATCTCTAGGAAGCCAAGGCTCAGACTTCTTTTTTTTTTCACCCGATTACTCATGTGTTCAAATATTAAGTTGGTGGATGCAGGGAAGGTAATTTTTTTAAAAAGTTATGAAGTGTACACTAGGTACTAGACCCTAAAAATAAAACCTGGTACCGTCTTCAAGGAGGACATAGTTCAGTGAAGGAAAAAGTCACAGATAATTACAAATCATTTGAATGAAATTTATTTTTTATTTTTTATTTTTTTAAAGACGGGGTTTCACCGTATTGGTCAAGCTGGTCTTGAACTCCCGACCTCAGGTAATCCACCCGCCTTGGCCTCCAAAGTGCTTGGATTACAGGCGTGAGCCACCACGCCCGGCTGAATGAAATTTTTAGTAGAGTTAAAGAAAACAAAAACAATGTTTTTTCATGATTACTATGTTCATCATAATGATAAGTTTTAGAACAGAGTCCGCTTGAAAGGAAAATAAAAACATTTATACTACTCATAAATATAGCTAACATTTACTTAGTGCTTTCTACATGTCAGAGGTGGTTTTTTATGTTTTGTCTCTTTATTTCAAAGAATTTTTTTATATCTATCATAATTTTATATTTACTTAAAAGTTATCCAGGAGCAAGTTAATTTCTATGTAACTGTGTTGGTTTTGGAAGATGTTCTTGGTATTGATTTCTGTTTTTATTCCACTGTGGTCTGAGAGTATGGTTGGTATGATTCATTTTTTGTTTCGTTTTGTTTTGACACAGAGTCTTGTTCTGTACCCAGGCTGGAGTGCAGTGGCATGATCTCAGCTCACTGCAACTTCTGCCTCCTGGTTCCAGCAATTCTCTTGCCTCAGCCTCCTGAGTAGCTGGGATTACAGGCATATGCCAGTGTGGCTGGCTAATTTTTTTGTATTTTTAGTAGAGATGAGGTTTCACCATGTTGGCCAATCTGGCCTTGAACTGCTGACCTTCAAGTGATCCACCCACCTTGGCCTCCCAA
>NW_016107347.1:3697393-3699554 GCF_001604975.1 Cebus imitator | reverse complement strand
GGTTCAAGCAATTCTCCTGCCTCAGCCTCCCGAGTAGCTGGAACTACAGGCATACTCCACTACACGTGGCTAATTTTGTATTTTTAGTAGAGATGGGGTTTCTCCATGTTGGTCAGGCTGGTCTAGAACTCCCAGTCTTAGGTGATCCGCCCCCCTCAGCTTCTGAAAAGGCTGGGATTACAGGTTTGAGCCACCACACCCTGCCTGTCCTTGAAGAGCTTTTGATCTTTTGTTTCCTCATAGAGGAATGTCTATAATCTGCCTTCTCCCACTTTTCTGAAGAATCTCTGGAGGAAGACTGGGGAGGAGTTGGAAGGACTACATGAAAAAAATGACATTCTGACCCTAGACAAAAGACCTTCTCTCTTCCATTTTTGGAATCGTCTTGTTGGAGGGGTGAGTGTGGGAGAAAGGTAACCAGGGACTCGTGTGTGTGTGTGTGTGTGTGTGTGTGTGTGTGTCTGTCTGTCTACATGTATATTCCATCTAGAGCTCTGCAAGGGAACCTGGGAGACAAACCAGGATGGAGGAGCAATGGCTGCACCATTCTCTAGGGAGAGAAGGATCCTGAGGATTCTGGCTATGGGTATGCTCAGGGAAAGAGTGTGATCTGCTCAGAGTGATGTCTGTGTTTAAATTATGGAAATCCAAGGGAGCCATAGGTGAATGAACAGAAAACAAATTGATTTGCACATTAGATACTCCACTCTTAAGGTGGATGGAAAAGTCTCATTGTTTTAAGGACAAATAAATATTACCAGACTCAGTTCCACCTTGTTGTTCACATAAAAGTTCTATCCATTGCCCTCTTTCCTTTCCACTTTATGTATTCTCCCTGAGCAACTTTCATGTCACCTGCTCTGAATATTGAGCTTTATCGTTCGCATATTATTTATTTTTTATTATAAAAAGAATACTGCATCAATTGTAAAAAATAAAAACAAAGGACAATGCAAGGAAGACTAACATGGAAAAGAAAACCGAAGGGCAATTCTGCCACCCCGAGATAACCACACCTAACCTTTTCACCATCTGTGGATAATGTTATGTGACCTGATTTTTTCCCATTTGTTATGTCACAAACATTTTCCCCGTGTTATTTTTCTATATTATTTTAAAGGCTGCAAAGCCTTGTATTCTATGGCTATATTATAACGTATTTAGCCAATGTTTACTTATTAGATAGTTTATGCCCAATTATCCCTCTCGTAAATGAGGCATACAGGGAGGCTGTCTACTTCCCATGTTTCCTTCAGTTAAATCTTAAGATACAGATTTGTGAGGTCAGTGGGCATAATTTTGAAAATTTTAATGAAAACATTCATATCAGTTTAGACTGTCATTGTTAACATATAGGACCAGATTCCCCCACAGTATCCTTTTCTTTATCTTTGCTAAATCATCAAAATATGAAGGGTTCAGAAGGTTGAACTCGGGAGATATCTCATTGTTAGGACTTAATTTGTATGTTTTTGGTAACTAGGGATGTAATAGTTTTATGCTTGTTAACCATTTGTATCTCTTCTTTTGTGAATTGCCTTTTCAGATTCTCTGCTCATTCTATTAGAAAATTATGTTTTCTAATCTTGAAGTTTGAAGCTTTTACTTAGCTAACATTTTCAGTACCTTCAGCATACGTTCCTCATGCACACAAATGGAGATAAATGTTCACCTCTGTTTTCTTCTGATTTCTTTTATGATTTGTTTTTATATTTAACTTCTTAATTTGCTTGGAATTTATTTTGGTGTATGGCATGACATAGGGGCCTGGCTTTACCTTTTTCTGACCAGCAGAGCATTTTCCTTTCATCATTTATCTTGCCCCACCCGCAATTAAAAATGCCATTTTTATCTCAGGACCTTAAGGATCCAGGGATAGTCATGATTGTTTAGGCAGGAGAAGGGGGTGGTTGGAAGAAAAGGAGGCAGTAAGGAGACTTCAACTTTATCAGTAGCATTTTGTATGTTTTACTTTAACAAAAGATCAACAGGAAAAATGACAAATGTTTTATGTTTTTATTTGTGAAGCCTGGCCATGTAAGCCCAGGAGTCTTGTCTTGTCTTTTCTTTTCTTTTCTTTTCTTTTCTTTTCTTTTCTTTTCTTTTCTTTTCTTTTCTTTTCTTTTCTTTTCTTTTCTTTTCTTTTCTTTTCTTTTCTTTC
>NW_016107347.1:3685980-3696163 GCF_001604975.1 Cebus imitator | reverse complement strand
AGGTGCCAGGCTGGAGTGCAGTGGTGTGATCTTGGCTCACTGCAACCTTGGCCTCCCGGATTCAAGCAATTCTCCTGCCTCAGCCTCCCAAGTAGCTGGGACTACAGGTGCGGGCCACCATGCCCAGCTAATTTTTGTATTTTTTTAGTAGAGATGGGGTTTCACCATGTTGGCCAGGATGGTCTTGATCTCTTGACCTCATGATCCGCCCGCCTCAGCCTCCCAAAGTGCTGGGATCACAGGCGTAAGCCACTGCACCTGGCCGATTGTGGGATTTTTTATTGTGATAAAATAGTTTCTTATGTTTTCTGGCTTGCATGTTTCCTCGTCATATTATATTCTTTCTTTTTCTGTATGGATTGTGAGATTTTTTTATTGTGATAAAATATACATAACAATATTGATCATTGTAACCATTTAAGAGTACAATTCTGTGGCATTAAATACATTCACACCACCACCATCCATCTTTGGAACTTTTTTCTTCCTCCCAAACTGAAATTCTATGCCTATTTAACACTAAATCCCCACTCTCCCTCCCCACAGCTCTTGGGAACTACTTTTCTATGTTCTGAGTCTGAATTTGACTACTCTAACTACCTAATATAAGTGAAATCATGCAATATATTTCCTTTTGTGACTGGCTGATTTTACTTCTATAATATCTTTCAATTTTCACTCTTATTATAGCACGTGTTAGGATTGTCTTCCTTTTTAAGGCTACATAATGTTTCGTTGTATGTACATATCACGATTTGTTTATTCACTCATCTTCAGCAGACATAGTTGCTTCCACCTTTTGGATATTGTGAATAATGCTGCTATAAATGTGGGTGTAGAGATATCTAAGTGGAGTTGCTGGATCATATGATAATTATATTTACATATTTTTGAGGAATTGCCATACCAGTTTCTACATTGACTTGACCGTTTTACATTCCTCCTAGCAGTCCACAAGTGTTCAGATTTCCCCACATCTTCCCCAACACCTGTTGGTTTCCAATTTTTTAATTATAGCCATCCTAACAGGGATGAAGTGGTATCTCGTTGTGATTTTGATTTCCATTTCCCTAATGATTTAGTGATGTTGAGCATTTTTTCATGTGCTTATTTGCTATTTATAGATCTTGTTTGGAGAAATATCTATTCAAGTCCTTTGCCCCTTATTTAATTGGTGAGTTGTAGAGTTCTTTATATTTTCTGGATTTTAATACCCTATCAGTTATATGATTTGCAAATGTTTTCTCCCATTCTGTAGATTGTCTTTTTACTTTCTTGATAACATCCTTTAATGCACAAATTTTTAATTTTGATGTAGTATAGTTTATCATCTATTTTGACTTTTTTTTTTTTTTTTTTTTTTTTTTTTTTTTTTTTTTTTTGAGACAGAGTTTCACTCTCGTTACCCAGGCTGGAGTGCAATGGCGTGATCTCGGCTCACCGCAACCTCCGCCTCCTGGGTTCAGGCAATTCTCCTGCCTCAGCCTCCTGAGTAGCTGGGATTACAGGCACACGCCACCATGCCCAGCTAATTTTTTGTATTTTTAGTAGAGACGGGGTTTCACCATGTTGATCAGGATGGTCTCGATCTCTGGACCTCGTGATCCACCCGCCTCGGCCTCACAAAGTGCTGGGATTACAGGCGTGAGCCACCACGCCTGGCCATCTATTTTGACTTTTGTTGTCTGTGCTTTTGATGTTACATCCAAGAAATCATTGCCAAACCCCGTGTCATGAAGCTTTGCCCCTATGTTTTCTGTTAAGAGTTCTGCAGTGTTAGTACATATGTTTAAGTCATTCTTTCATTTTGAGTTAATTTTTGTACATGGTGTAGGTGTCCAACTTCATTCTTCTACATGTGGAAATCCAATTGTCCCATCATGAATTTGAGTAAAATTTGGAGGATGGGGCCAGGCGCGGTGGCTCAAGCCTGTAATCCCAGCACTTTGGGAGGCCGAGGCGGGTGGATCACGAGGTCAAGAGATCGAGACCATCCTGGTCAACATGGTGAAACCCCGTCTCTACTAAAAATACAAAAAATTAGCTGGGCATGGTGGTGCGTGCCTGTAATCCCAGCTACTCAGGAGCTGAGGCAGGAGAATTGCCTGAACCCAGGAGGCGGAGGTTGCGGTGAGCCGAGATCGCGCCATTGCACTCCAGCCTGGGTAATAAGAGCGAAACTCCACCTCAAAAAAAAAAAAAAAAAAAAAAAATTTGGAGGATGGGTATGTAGTTGTATGCTTTCTGAATTCTTACACCAGGGAATATTTTTGCCGTCTTCACAAATGCAAAAGACCATTTTTATCCTAAAATTTTGTCAACTTGCTTAATTGTAGGCTTTCACTTATTGCCAGAGAGAAGACTGAGGCCAGCCCAATTTTTGTTCCTTTTTAGGCTATCTATCTCTGTCCTGCATATTTGTAAAATTTTTTACTTATCATTTGAATGTTAAAGAGTTGCTTGGACATGTCTAACTAATATTGTCTCTTCATTTATATTATATAGAACATGTAAGTCCTCATTCAGTGGATTCAGGTATTTTTTCACTAGAGAAAGCCTTCTTCTATTACTTATTTAAATAATTATTGATTCTGCTCTGTTTCTTGCAACAATTTTCTCTGCTAGGTCTCCATTTGATGTTCTTCATATTCATCATCTCACAATTGTAATATATTTGCTCTTTAGCATTAGAGGAGGTTTTTCAAGTTTGTCTTCCACATGATTTTAGTAATACAGATTCTTCTCTGTTTTTAATTCTACTTTACATTCATTTTTGATTATTTTTACTTTCCTTATACTCCTTTAATTCAGTTCAGCCCAATTTCTCTTTGTTGCCTTAGAATATTGTCATTCACCTTTTATTTAGTCAGTTCCATGTTTTCTTCACTTTTATATACACCATGAAGTGGCGGCTGCCTAAATCTTTCTTAGAGTAAATCATAAGTATCCTCATGTTCTACCTTTGGATGAGGTTTTTTCCTCCATGTTTTTAGGATATATAATATTTTCACAATTTCATGTAAATTGTTAACTGATTTATGAACCAAAACGACAAACCCAACCCTAATGCTTGCAAGAAAATTTGTTGAATTCTTGTTGAAATCCCTCGCCTGGAATATTAGAAATCTTACTCCCTGGATTTTAACTTTGATAGATTGTCGGTAAAAGTTTACCTGACTAATTCAATGTCCCAGGACTTGAAGGGAGTGGGTGCAGAGCTGGAGCTGCAGGCTGTGTCTGTCAGCAGGGGAACTTCGTCTCCTCCAGGCTTGGAGCAGCTTCTGAACCAGGGTCTGGTTTGCAGAACATAATTTTCTATTTGGCCTGGCTGCCATACTAATAATTGAAGTGGCTACACATAGGTTCTTACTAATTCATTCTCTTCAGTTCTAGAAGTATCACTGTCTGTCTGGGCTTTCATCTAGGAATTTCCAGTGCAACAACGTCTAAGGCTGGTGCCCAACAACTATGAACTGTGAATTGGGAGAGGTGAAATGCTTCTCCTCTGGCTGGATTCTACCCTTTCTTTCCAAATTAAGAAATATTAATGAGTTTTGGCTGAACCCATATCGACCTACTGTAAAACATAACCCATCTTCACTTTATCATTACAGATAATTGGCTCTCAGTCTTCCAGTTTGTATTGACTTGCCGTTTGTGACATGTGGATAGTATCACACCTTTGGTCCAATGTGAATAGAAAATGAAAACATCTGCTGAGAGGATCATGTGGGGTTTTGTTCTCCGTCATCTAGGCTGGGATGCAGCGATACAATCATAGCTCACGGCAGCCTCAAACTCCTGGGCTCAAATGATCTCTGTGCCTCAGCCTTCTGAGTAACTGAGACTACAAGCATGCACCACCATACCTAGCTATTTTTTAAAAACATTTCTGACCTGGGATCTTGGTTGCGCAGTCCTGTCTTGAACTCCTGGCCTCAGGCAATCCTACCACCTTGGCCTTCCAAAGTGCTGCGATTACAGGCATGAACCATTGCACCTGGCTGGTTTTGTTCTTTTCTTAATTTTTCTTTTTACTCCAATAGCTTTTGTGGTACAAGTGGTTTTTGGTTACATGGATGAATTATATAGTGGTGAATTCTGAAATTTTAGTACGCCTGTCACCAGAGTAGTGTACATTGTACCCCAGTCTATAGTTTTTAAATTCCATACCCCTCTCCTGCTGTCCCCCTTCTGAGTCTCCAAAGTCCATTATTTCATGCTGTATGTCTTTGTGTACACATAGCTTAGCTCCCACTTGTAAGTGAGAACATACGGTATTTGGTTTTCCATTCCTGAGTTACCTCATTTAGAATAATGGCCTCCAGCTCCATCCAAATTGCTGCAAAAGACATTATTTGCTCCTTTTTATGGCAGAGTAGTATTCTCCAGTGAATACACTACATTTTCTTTCTTTTTTTTTGAGACGGAATCTCGCTTTATCTCCCAGGCTGTAGTGCAGTGGTGTGACCTCGGCTCACTACCACCTCTGCCTCCTGTGTTCAAGTGATTCTTCTGCCTCAGCCTTCTTAGTAGCTGGGACTACAGGTATATGGCATTGCACCAGGCTAATTTTTTGTATTTTTAGTAGAGATGGGGTTTCACCGTGTTAGCCAGGATGGTCTCGATCTCCTGACCTCGTGATGCACCCACTTTGGCCTCCCAAAGTTCTGGGATTACAGGCATAAGTCACCACACCTAGGCTATACGTTTTCTTCATCCTGTCATTGGTCTTTGGGCACTTAAGTTGGTTCCCTATCTTTGCAATTGTGAATTGTGCTACAATAAACATACATGTGCGTGTGTCATTTTCATGTAATGACTTCTTTTCCTCTGAGTGGATCTAGTGCAATTTCTGGATTGAATGGTAGATCTACTTTTAGTTCTTTATGGACTCCATACTGTTTTTCATAGAGGTTATACTAATTTACATTCCCACCTGCAGCATATAAGCATTCTCCTTTCATCACATCCACACCAACATCTATTGGTTTTTGACTTTTTAATAATGGCTATTCTTGCAGGAGTAAGGTGGTATCTTATTGAGGTTTTAATTTGTATTTCTCTGGTGATTAGTGATGTTGAGCATTTTTCACATTTTTGTTCCCCATTTGTGTATCTTCTTTTGGGGAAGGTCTATTCGTATCATTTGCACACTTTTTGATGGGGTTATTCATTTTTTTCTTGCTGATTTGAGGTTTTTAAATAGATTCTGCATAATTGTCCTTTGTTGGATGTATAGTTTGTAAATATTTTCTCACATATTGTGGGTTCTCTGTTTACTCTGATGATTATTTCTTTTGCTATGTAGAAGCTTTTTAGCTTAATCAGGTACCATTTATTTATTTATTTTTGTTTTTGTTCCATTTTCTTTTTTGGTGGGGGGGCTGTGGTCACCCCAACTACAGCCAGGAGACTGCAGCCTTCTTCCATTTTCTTTTGGGGTGTTAGTCATGAATCTTTGCCTATACCAATGGCCAGAAGAGTTTTTCCAAGGTTATCTTCTAGGCTTTTTACGGTTTCAGGTCTCAAAGTTTTTGATTCCTCTCAAGCTGATTTTCGTATAGGGTGAGAAACAGAAATCAATGATCTGTCTAGTGCTTGCCAGTGGAGTGTTGAAGTCCCCCACTATTATTTTGTTGCTATTTAACTCATTTCTTAGGTCTACTAGTAATTGGTTTATAAATCTGGGAGCTCAGGAGTTAGGTGTGTATGTATTTAGGATTGTACTATCTTCTTGTTGGATTGATCCTTTTATCATTACATAATAACCTTCTTTTCTTTTCTTTTTTACTGTTGTTCCTTTAAAGTCTGTTTTATTTGACATAAGAATAGCTACTTTTTCTCACTTTTAGTTTCCATTTTCATGGGATATCAATTTCCACACCTTTACTTTGAGTTTATAGGAATCCTCATGTGTTAAGTGAGTCTCTTGAAGACAGCAGATATTTGGTTTATGATTCTTTATCCATTATGTCAACCTGTATCTTTTAAGTGAAGCATTTAGGCCATTTATGTTCAATATTAATATTGAGAAGTAAGGTGTTATTCAACTCATTGTGTTAATTGTCATCTGTTTTTTTTTTTCATTATTTTATTGTTTTATAGGCTCTGTGAATTTTGTGCTTTCAAGAGGTTCTATTTTTGTGCATATCAAACTTTTGCTCCAAGATTTAGAACTCCTTTTATCATTTTTTTATAGGGCTGGTCTGGTAGTAACACATTCCCTTAGCATTTGTTTATCTGAAAATGACTTTATTTCTCCTTCATTTATGAAACTTAGTTTTGCTGTATACAAAATTCTTGTCTGAGTTATTTGTTTTAAGGAGGCCAAAGATAGGACCTCAATCTCTTCTGTCTTGAAAGGTTTCTATTAGAAGTCTGCTGTGGGTCTGATAAGTTTCCCTTTATAAGTTACCTAATGCTCTTGTCTCACTGATCTTAGTAGTCTTTCCATCATGTTGAGTTTAGATAACCTGATGACTATATGTCTTGGTGATGACCTTTTACAGTGAATCTCCCAGAAGTTCTTTGAGCTCCATTTATTTTGATATCTAAATCTCTAGCAAAGCCAGGAAAGTTTTCCTTGGTCACTCCGTCAAATAAGTTTTCCAAAATTTTTGGTTTCTTTTTTCCCTCAGGAACACCAATTATTTTTAGTTTTAACTGTTTCACATAATCCCATGTTTTTTGGAGACTGTTCATTTATTTTGATTCTTTTTTCTTTCTTTCCTTTTTTTTTTTTTTTTTTTTTTTTTTTTTTTTTTTTTTTTTTTTTTTTTTTTTTTTTTTTTTATTGCTGATTTGTTCCACTGCATTTTGTAATTTCCTAAGTGTGTCTATCATTTCCAGAAGTTTTGACTGTTTTTTTAAGATATCTTTTTCTTTAGAAATGTTTCATTCATATCCTGAATTGTTTTTTAAATTTCTTTACATTGGTTTACACATTTTTCTGGGATCTCCTTGAGTAGCTTAATAATCAATCTTTTGAATTTTTTATCTGGTATTTCAAAGATTTAATCTTGGTTTGGATCCATTGCTGGAGGGCTAGTGCGATCTTTTGGGGGTACTATAGAACTGTGTTATGTCATATTACTAGAATTATTTTTCTGGTCCCCGCTCATTTAGGTAGTCTATGTCTAATAATTATTCTTGAGTTCATTTTTGATTTGTTTTTTATTTCTTTTTTCCCCTTAAAGATGTGACTTTAATGTTTATAGTTTATTGTAGCCTAATTCAGCTCTTGGTGCTTTCAGGGGTGAAGACTCTGTATGAATACCTTGGTTATAGAGAGTCTCTGTTCCTTGGTTATGGTCTTACTCAGATGCTGATTGTAGTAGCAATGTGATTAGCGGTGTCAGCAAGTTCACTATCTCCTATAGCACTGGAATGGCAGAGGTCACTTGAAGCTTATCTCATTCCCCTGTGGTATTCACTTTATTTATTTATTTATCCGCCAGTGTTTTATTTACTAGGTTGAACAGTTCAGGCTTTATGCCAATAGGGGAGAGTGTCCATGGATTAAAAACTAGCTGTAGCTAAAGCAGGTGGGTAAATTCAATGGTGGGCAGAGGTCCCAGCCTTGACAGAGATGACTGGGGGAGCTCTCAGTCAAACAGACTGAAGTCTTATCATAAGGAAGGACTAGATCCACCTCAGCTCCCCTACTAGGCCAGCAGGAAAGCCATACCACACCCAGACACACTCCTGACCCAGTATTTTAACTATTCAGATCAGACAGACATCTGTTTTTATCTGTGGGAATGTTGATGTTTCAAGTAGAGAAGAATTGTGACTCTACCTCTCATGTAAACCTGCACTTGGAGGATGCTCCTCCGGTGGCGATGCAGTCACTCTGAAGTATTCCAGAAAGGCTGCCTCTAGGTGCACACACAAAGCTTCTCTAGGAAAAGCCGCAGCTGTGTCTACAGTGGTGGGTAAGGGGGGAAAGAAGTTTCCTTCTCCAAGACCCTTAATGAGCACAAGGGCTACCTGAGGGTTGGGGTAGACTTCCAGACTTTCCTTGTTAAACCCAGCACTGCAACTGTGCTTCTGCTGACAGAAACTTCCCAGAAGCAGAAAGATCTGGGACTCAAGGCCTGCCATCCATGTTATTTTGTCCCATGGGGTATTTCCTCAATGTGGTGCTCTTTCCCTTTCCCTAGGTGTAGGAGCCCCTGAGAGCCAGACTGCTGTGAATGTTGTTGCTCCTTTAGGCCTAACCACCCAGTGGGGTTGCCGCATTCCAGGCTGGTGCTGGAGAATGTCTGCAAGGGATCCAGAGATGTGATTTATCCTCAAGTCTCCCAGCAACAGATACCAGCACCAGCTTTGTTAGGGGTGGCAGGGGAGTGACATAGACTCTACGGCATTCCTTGGTTATAGATAGCCTTGATGTGTTGGCTTTCTCAAATGCCAGTTGTAGATGTGATGAACAGACTCAGGACCCCTGGTTAGCCAGGGTGGTGCAGGCAATGGTGATAGCTGAGATCACACACAAGTTTTCTCCCTCCTGGGTGCTGTGTTGTTATACCTGAGATGCTATAATGGATTTTGTTGGTTGGCTTCCAGCCAGGAAGTGGCGCTTACAAAACAGCATGAGCTGTGGTAGTAGAGGTGGGATTTGTGCTTTCCTTGTACTCTGGTTTCTCAGGCAATGGGTGGGATCATAAAGCTCCCAGAAGTTTCTTTTCTTTGTGTTAAGCTACCAGAGTGGGTGGAGGGGCAAAATCAGGTGTGGACTGGGTCGGGCAGTTCATGCTCAAAGACGAGCAGTGGTTCCTGTTGGAGTTGGGGGTCAGTTCTCTGACCACTGGGGTAATGTTTCAAAGAAGAGCCTAGCTGCTTCTGCTGCACAGAAGAGTTTGCATAGGGAGTAGGGAGTAGCTGGTGTTTGTAAGCCCCACAAAGCTCCCACACAATTTGGCAAGGCAGATCTCACACCCACAGTTTTCCACTAGTTAGCACTGAGCTAAGTTCCAGGTTGTATATGCTCAGAGCTCACAAATGCCCCAGGCCATAAACTTTCCCCCACAGAGATAGCAGCCAAGGCTTTCAGACCACACCCTTCCCAGACACTCAGCTCCTACACTTGTGGCTGCAACACACTTCCCACTTACTCCCTGGCCTTGGACAAGGGAGTTCTTCTCCACTCAAGGTTATGTAGTGAAAGTCAGTTGGGAGCTTCTTTTAAACTGCAAACACTGCCTGAGTTAGTTGGGAGACTTCTATGAAGTCCTCTGTGAGGCAGAATAAGGAATGGCTTCTCTTGGTTAGCGCTGGAGACTGGGAACACATGCAAGGCACTTCCAACGGCCACTTCTACTTTTATGTTCCTTACTACTCACTTAACCAGTTCCAGCACTGGGCAGCGTTAAGCCTCTCCCCTGTGGGCTGGATTTCCAGGCTCCCCTGTGGGGCTGTGTATCACCCTTTCACACTCTGGGGGCTTAACAGTTTTTTGCCTGGCTTATGATGTAGGCTGCAGTCTGTTCCTTTCAAAGGGTCTGTGGACTTCAGTTTTCCTGTTACATGCCTGTGTTGCTCCTAGGAAAGAAAGTTCACAATGTAAATTTCTACACACGATTTTGTCTCTCCAAGCGTGGGAAGCATGCACACATAGCCTCCAATCCTCCATCTTAGAAAAACAGCAGCAGCAACAACAATAAAATGGTTTTGTTCTTTATTTTATTCTTCTACTATTCTTTTAGTCATTTGGTAGAATGCCCTGTGAAGCCATGTGATCATGAACTTTTCTTTCTAGGAAGTTTTTTGTTTACTAATTCACTTTCTGTAATTGTTATAGGTCTATTCTGTTATAGGTCTATTCTTCTTGAGCCAATTTTGACAGGTTTTATCTTTCTAGAAATTGATCCATTTAATTTAGGTTGCCTAATTTGTTGACATACAGTTATTCGTAGTATTCCCTTATAATACTTTGCATTTCTGTAATATCAATAGTGATGCCATATCTTTCATTTTTCATTTTCATGTCTTGAGTTTTCTCCCTTTTCTTCTTGGTTATTCTAGCTAAAGTTTTGTTGATTTTATTGATCTTTTTAAAACAATCAACTTTGAGTTTCATTGTTTTTCTTTACATTTTTAAAATTCTCTTTTATTTATTTTAATTCTCATTTATTACTTCCTTCAGCTTTCTTTGAATTTGGTTTCTCTTCTTTTTCTA